>NW_010551184.1:0-32137 GCF_000687285.1 Phaethon lepturus | reverse complement strand
CTTCGGCCGCGGCCTGAGAAAAGAGCGAGTAAATGAACGCCTGTGAGCCTCTCTCCGCATGCTCCCGCCGTCTTGGGTTTGGGGGTGTCCTCTGACCTGCCGTTCGGGCTCCGGGGTCATTGCACAGGGACCGTACTTCTCGGCCAGTGCCTGTCAGGAGGCTCGGGCGTTTGTAATCCCTTCTTCTTAGACTGGCTAAATATTGCTGCAGAATAGGTAGAATGGATGTGACGTTCCTTTTTGGACAAGCCAGCCCTGCTTCTGGTCTGAAATGGAGGCAGCAGATTTCAGAGGTAAATGTATAATGAGAGCAATTGCTCAGAGGCTAATTAGGTGCATATCGGAAGGGCAGTGCTGAGTTACTGCTGGTGGAGTGTCTTGCAAAACAGTTGCTCAGTTACTGATGTCTCAGCCTGACTTCCAGGAGATTTTGCCCTGGATCTGCTTTAAAGATGAATTTTTGGGTTCATAAACTTCTAATTTCTGGAGGTGGAAACCAGTGTTTCAGTATAGGTGTTGGCTTTGTAATCTGCTTGTAATCTCTCCATGAGCCACAGGCAGAAAACACTTGTGGGTGGTGTTTTTTGGTTTGGTTTGGCTTTTTTCCTTCCTCCAGCATCGGCTGCTGGTGTTTTCAGAGACAGCAGTCAATAAAGGCTGGCGAGAGTTGGAGTTCAGCTGGATCCCACGTTGCCTTCAGCTCCAGGCTTTCTGACCCGGAGAGAGTGTCGGGAAGCCTGTCGTCTCCCAGCTGTGCCACTGAGGGCAGTTTTGGGTCACTCTCACCTGCAAGACTTCCTGCTGGCAGCCCCAGGGTGTCACGAGTGCTGCCTTTCCTCGGGTCTCTAGCCAGTGGCTCGGCACTTCCCTTTGGCAGAGAGGATCCGCTTAGTGCGACGTGCTGACGGGCGCCGGCAGTAGGACCTTGCAGCCAATGGTACTGAGAAATGGAGAGAGGTCTTCACCCCCAGGTTTTGTGCGTCACAGCTCACCCTCCCAGTCCATGCTCTTTCCTTGGTTTTCACTTTTGCTTTCCTAAACACCCGTGTTCCTCATAAGATGTAGGAATATGGAAATGATCAAGGAAAATTATTCTGCTGTCAGTGTATATTTTTGAGAGAAAGGGAGGTTATAGTGACTTAATGTTTTGCGGTAGCCACTGCCCAGCTCCTAAAGCTGTTACGGTGCCTGATGAAACTCTTTTTTTATACTGTGGATAACTTTGCACAGAAGTCAGGGACAAGTTCTTCCTGTGACTACTGGTGGTCCCTGACAGTGGCAACTGTTATTAAAAAATTACATTTTAAACTAAATACAGTATTTTTGTGGATCTTGCATTACATAATGAAGGGTGGCCTGTGCAGAAATTGAAAATACCATATGCAAAGCTAGGAGCTCACTGAATGCAATTACAGTGGTGACAGTTATTCTGGCTGTTTAGTTGGAAAGCCAAAAATAGCAACTGGTGAGATTACGATGAGGGAGCTAGCTGGGCCGCTCCTTGGTAATGGTGACAAATGCACTTGGGTTTGTGAGCCCTCAGCAGGGGAGGGGAGGAAAAAGCACTAGAGGAAGGTTGAGGTTGCCTGTCTGTGACAAATGTCACCAGTAATCATGTGCAGAGTGAGACTGGTCTGTGGAGGAGAACTAAAGCTGGCCAAGGTGTAAACACACTGGGGTTTGTGGCGTGGAAGTTCGTCACTGGGACGAGGGATCCAGCAGACCCTGTGGTGTGCAGAGATCACCATCTGCAAAATGCTGCCCTTGTGCCCCTCGTCGCCCTGCAACAGGGTGACCCCTTTGGGAACATGCCGTCCTTGGCCTGCCCTCTTTTCCTGCCAGTGTGCTGGCTTTGAATGTGTGCCAGTGCTTGGGACCAGCACCTGAATGTACCAGGGCAGCTGTAGTGTGGAAGTAGATGGTGAGTCTGATGCTGCTTGTGACCTGACTGGTGTTAGCAGCAGAATGCAGCGTCTGGGCACTGCTTACCTGAGCAAGGGGTTTGCTGGGCTTGGGTTTGCATTTGCTGTTACCCATGTTTGGATGAGCAGACATGCTTCATAGAACCATTAAGGTTGGAAAAGACCTGTAAGATCATAAAGTCCAACCATCAACCCAACACCACCATGCCCACGTAGACGTGGCACTGCAGGACATGGTTTAATGTTTTTTGAATGCCTTCAGTGATGGTGACTCCACCACCTCCCTGAGCAGCCTGTTCCAGTGCTTGACCACTCTCTCGGTGAAGAAATTTTTCATAATATCCAATCTAAACCTCCCCTGGCACAACTTGAGGCCATTTCCTCTTGTCCTATCACTAGTTACTTGGGAGAAGAGACCAACACCCACCTTGCCACAACCCCCTTTCAGGTAATTGTAGAGAGCCATGAGGCCTCCCCTCAGCCTCCTCTTCTTCAGATTGAACAACCCCAGTTCCCTCAGCTACTCCTCATAAGACTTGTGCTCTTCATTGTTTCAGGTCAATGCTGGATTAAAACAGAACTTTAAACTGGTTTTAGATGTGTATGTTTAACTTGTAAAGCTTCCAGGCTACCACTACCTTTGGTTTAGTTGCAACAATTAGACAAAAATGTCAGGGGCAATTCATTATTACAAAACTGGCCACATGTTCACAGTTTAGATCTCTGTCACATTTACGGCACGCTTTTTTGAAGTTTTAATTGTAGTTTGATGTGATACGGGAGCTGTTGGGCACTCTGCTGAACAAGTAGAAAAGCTGGTGATGAGCTTAATGTCATATGAAGAGATGTGTATTGTTTTACTGCAATATCACATTAGGCATCAGCATGTGGGTTTTTTATTTTTTTAACTTAATTTCTGCACTTGGAGAAGCAGTAGCTCAAGGTCACTTTTAGTCTGGAATTTTTGCTAAATTGCTACATGAATAAGGACTTGTGCTCTTTGGATGAAAAAATTAATCCCTAAACCTAAAGGTTTTAATGGAGCTGCCTCATTAAATGTGTTCTCAGTGCTTTCTATAACTTGCAAAACTGTATCACATTTTGTTGTCTTCTGTTGCTGTTGTGTCCCGTCCCCCCCCCCCCCCCCCTTGTGTGTGGTGGCCCCGCCCCCCCCCCCCCTTATATTGTTCCCATATCTTGATGTGAAATATTTTATTATTGTTTTGAAAAGTTCATGTGAACTCAGTGTGAATGTGAGTGAAAGTGAAGGAGCTCTGGAAAAAGGGGATTTCTTGAAGCTTTAGGTGCCTGGCTGTAGCAGAGCTGTGTGTCAGTGTGGTGCCTTGGAGGATCATGTGAAGTGGGTTTTTTGTGTGTGTTTGTGTTTTTTTATTCCCCTTGCTTGCTTTTGTGGTATTACTTCCTGATAAGTTGTCACAGGGCTCTCCCAACATCACATGAGAGCCAGCCTGAAGCCTCCATGTGTTTTGAAACTCGCCACTGACTGCATCTTGCTGGCTTATGGTTTCTTGCTGCAATTAATGTGTTGCAAATGGACATGGGAAGCTAGCTCTTTTTAATGGCTCCTTACTGGAATATCAAAACTGATGAAAGTGTTTAGATACTTTGAATAACAGAGTGAAAGCTTCCACAGCTGGAGGGAAAATAACGTGCCAGCTGTGGAGAGGAGGAGGGTGATTAGATTTTTCCTCTTAACTTACATCAGTACTACATCCTGGCCTCCTAAAGTTTGTATTTGCAATACTTGATGTGAAACTTTGACGACACTAAGTATATTAAGTAAAGCCTATTATGTAAAGGCTGTTATTGATAATAGGTTAAATGGGTAGTCTTAATGGAATTTATCTGCAGTGCCAGGTATCTGAATGCTAAGACTTGCAGGTCACAGATCATTTATTTAATACTTTGCTTTCTTTTTCTCTTTTCCTTTTTTTAAGTTGTAATGTTAAATAAATATCTCTGACTAACCCTGTTGTTTGTTTGCTTCTCCCCTCCCCTCTCCTTTTTTTGGTCTTCCTTCTGCCCAGTGAGACTGCATCAAAATGTCTCTCTATCCTTCCCTGGAAGATCTGAAGGTGGACAAAGTTATTCAGGTATAGTGGGCTTTAATAAGATGAGTTTTGATGACAATAATAGATGTGATGATTTTTAATCTAGGGGAGGGGACACTTATTGTGTTTTACCATCATACTCTAAAAGGGGAAAGACAAACTATTTACTTTGTAGCATGATACAGTATGAGTAATGCTTATTTTACCATTCTTGGGTATATTTATTTTATATATTCATTTATAGTAATTTGTCTTTAATATGTTGATGTTTGGCTTTTTTTAAGTATAGATACTTGGTCTCAAGTAGACAAACATAGTCAGCCTCATACTTCAGCTCTGATGTGATGAATAGATGTTGACTGAACTAATAAACCTGCTGCATTTCATTCTGGGTGTCCAAAACTGTAGCAGAAAACTTTTTGTGGTCAGTTGGGCACAAAAGAAGAGCATTGTATCTCTTAATGTCATCTGGAATCACAGAATTGTCCTCTGGCTGTTTCGTGGTAGTGATGAGTTCTCTCAATACTTCCAAGTTTATCACATTTGTGTAAAACCCTTTATGTGTAAGAATATTCATATCTTTATTATTAGACAGGACAAGGATGGAAAAAAGATACCTGTGCAACAAAATCATGAAAAACACTAATGGATAAAACTCCATGACAAATTTGACATGAATGTATTTTACAAAGTTTCCTTGCTTTATTCAGCATTTTACCTAGCTTCCATTTTTCTTTCCTAAAAGATTCTCTCCCAGTTTAAATAACAGCAATGAGTTATACTGCATTTTAAGGTGGCTGCTGCTTCTGCCCTTGTCCTCATAGGGAGGCAATAAAGCAAACTGTACAGAACAGCTTAATAACTCTCTACCTGTGTTTGTGTGTGTGGGCTCTTGAAGTTGTAGGCACTGTGCCGAGATTTCTCCTTGTTGTGTCCGCCCACCCTGCCCCATTCTTCTTATCTTAGCAATATCTTTTATCTATAGTCAGGCAATGCTGAACTAAAAAAAATCAAAACCAATAAAACTGTAGCCTGGAGCCAAGAATGTGATCCTTCAGCCTTTTAATCACCAACTGCTAGAGTTTATATATTACAATTAAAAAATACTAAATGTGGTCTTTATACTAAACTTTTGTGACCACTGAAGGAAGCAGTGAGGAAATGGAAGTAGGGTGTCTATGCAGAGTCCTGTAAACCTTGAACCATAGGTGCCTGTTCTGTCACTTTGTAGAGCAGGCATTCCTCTTTTGTAAGCCCTGCTGAGCGTATGGGCAAGACAAACTTGGGCAGAAGTGCCTTGTTCATGTGACTATGCCTATAGTCTATTGTGGTGTTTCACAGACAAATAAGAGTAAACCCTATGGAGGTTTCTGTAGGCAGCACAACAAATTGTTCTGTTAAGCTAGTTTAATCCTTGGGATGCTGTAATCTCAAAGGTCAATTTTCCATAAATCAGTTCACGCAGGACAGATGCTTGCTGTCATACTTAAAGATGACTGTCCACTCAAACTTTAAATTAGGATTTCACAAAGTTCTGCCACTTGGTAAGTGGGATGTCAAGCAAGACAGCCTATGAGAAAATTCATGTGAGGGTCGAGAGAAGGGACGTAGAGCCAAGAGCATTTGGTTACAGATCCACAGTGGAGAGGCTTGGGTGTTCTTGTTGCCATCATCAATGGGGAAGATTGCTCTTCAGCAGTTATATGACAGCATCTCACTCCTACCAACTGTAGTAGGAACTAGGGGAGTAGTGGGCTGTCTACCGAGTATAGCTGAGAGAGGGCAAGTAAAGATTGTCGTTGCTAAATACCATTATTTCAAGAGTAAGCCATCCTGTTTTCACTGATATTTTTGGTAGCAAAGGCTAAATTATTTGCCTCTCCCAAAAACTGCTTTATAAAAATGCTGTCTTTCTAAATATGTCTGGGAGCACTCCTAGGAGGAAAAAGGGGCAGAATGCTGAAAGACAAAGTGTGTATCCACAACAAGTGAGTGAGCATAAAATGACTGCTGGTTAAAACAGACTTGTTAAATTAAATATTGTAACCTGTTCTTTTTGTCTAGCATTTGAATTGGAGGCGATTCTTCTAAATACATCTGATATTGATAAATAATGAGTCATTCTTGCTCTGAAACATTTTTCTAAAAACAACTTCCTGGATAGTACAGGACTAAGAAGTCTTCTATTTTTAAGCATGACTTCCTTAAAAACATTAAGTAATTTGACCGTCATGTTGTGTTAGATGATTTATGTGTCCTGTTCAGCATAATGTTTCACTATGCATTTAGTAATTTCCCACCCACCTTTGACGTTCAACGTCAGGAAAGCTACTGGTGATGGAAATAGCTATCCCGCTTTACAGGCCTCTAAGGCAGTGTTTTTCACTGGTCACGATTACGCAAGGCCAAAAAAAGAAGCTGCTGATGTACTGAGAAGGAAGGAAATTGGCTTACTTTAATACGGTTTCTTATATTTGTGAGTCAGTAAGCAATATAGAAATTAATCTTAGTTTGTTCGCTGTAGTGACAACTTCTCTAGAAAAATCATCTTAGAAGGTCCATTTCTTCCAGAAGGTGTTAAATTAGTAGCATTGGATTGTGTGAAACTTGCAACCTGTAAGGGAACTTGTGAATAACGTTTGTAAATGGTGAAGAGGTAAAACTGCTTCAATCCAGCTGAAAAAATTAATTACAAAACACTCCGCCAAAGGTCATACCTTAAAACTTAAAAGTTCTAAAGCTTTGTCAGTCAAGTTTAATGTGTCTTTTAAGGCTCTTCAACTTGCCTGATGACAAAAACAGAACAGGTTGACAGTAAAGGCTTTCTGTATTATTACTGTAGCCTTGTCTCTGAGGAAGATACAAGTTGATCTACCATAGTTTGATTACTACTACAGCATATTGTATTGAAGTTATTTATTTCAAAGAAAAAGACTGACTTCAGAACTTCAAGATGAATAGTAACTGGCATGTACAAGGAAAAAGAAAATATTTAGTCTCCTGCCTGCATAATAAAGTTTTTGTAGCTTTTTTTTGTACAATATAATGATTGTGAGTTTCTTTGCTTTTAGGCTCAGACTGCCTTTTCTTCAAATCCAGCTAATCCAGCAATCTTGTCTGAAGCTTCTGCTCCTAATACTTATGATGGAGGTAAGCTCATGTACTATATAGTATCCTAATGTTGTGGGAAACAGCTATGAAATCCTAAAGTTAACAGTACAGACAAAAATACCTATAAACATGTAAACCTATTCATGAAAGGTGAGAACATGCCTTTTTGGAAATGCCAACACGCACCTTGGTAGAGGCACTATAGGAGTCAAAAGATGATAATTATAAAAGGAAATTATGGCAAACACTAACCTGTCTCTCAACTTTTTGAAACCTTTTCCAAGTGAGCCTAATGTAACAAGATTTGCTGTTGGTGCCATTTGAGCTCTTTTTAACTCTTAACTCAAATACTTAGTTGTCCTTATTTATCACATGTATATTTGTAAGCTTTAGAGGGCAGCATGACCAGCAGTGCTGGAACAGCTGTCAAGAATGATGGTGGGTCAGATATTAAAGCTTGGTGGATGTAACTTTGTCCCCAGTTCTCCTCTTGGCACTGGTGTGTCTAAGATAACTTCAAGACAGTTAGGAGTTTGTATAGCTCACCAGAGAGCTGCCTGTCGTAGATCCTTTCTGGAATAGATACTTAACCTGGCCTAACCTCGCCAGACCAGACTTGAGTTTGCTTCAGCAATCCCTTCTTGGCAGCATTCTTTCTGATGTCCGGAATTTGAATTCTCCTGCAGTTTTTGTGCCTGCTGGCCAAATTACATAATTTTGACATCAGCTTGTGTGCAAATAGCTCAGGAGCTGTGTGTAGCTGAAGAGTGATTAATCACTCAATATATGCCAAAAGAAGAGAGGCCTACACTATCTATAGGATGTGCCAAACCTGCTGGGAATGCCTCTGTCCCGGCAGAGGCAGGAGGATATACAACATCAAGAGCTTTTGGATGTTTTTTGCTATTTGGAGGTGTCTGTTTTGAATGAGAATGTAATACAGTCAGCAAAGATGCATCCTGTGTTGTGGTCTTCAATGAAGAACAAAAGAGAAAAATTGAGTAGCTGCAGAGGTCTTGTGCAGCATTAATTGTGTATGATTTTAGGGGCTTGAAAATGCAAGCAAAAATAGAAGAAATATTCATTAAAAATTATTAATCAATATTGGTGAAACTACAAGCTGACAGAAAATCCAGAAATGAGATCAGAGAGCTCTCATGTGAAGCAGAGTGCAAACATGACCACTGAAAGTATTAAGGAGCAAGGAAGCCTGTCGCTTATACTGCAGTTCACCTTGCAATGACCTTTGTTCCTTCCCAGGAAACTTACTTTCCGTTTCTGGTCAAATGTGGGTTCTTAGAACAGCTGGTTTTATACATGTACCCATAAATGAACACTAGAAACCTAAGCTTTGTGAACTGGGGAGCCTGCTTGCTTCCAAGGCTGTCCCTTGTGCCACTTGGCTCTACTGGCAGCCTTTTCTGTCCCCACTGATTTGGTGAGAACAGCGGGTGGACTTTAAGAGTTCTCATAACTGCTGCTTGTTAAACAGCACCAGTTAATTACCTGTGGAATGTCGAGAACAACATCAAGCTTATTTCCAGAGTAGTTTGGTACGAGGTCTGACAAGTCTGTCATTTTAACTTCCTTTCCTCCTATTCCCTGCACCCTGCTCCTCCTGACCAGCAGGAGACTCCTCTATGCCCATTTTAAGGGCTGTGTTTGTTTTGTCTTGTGAGAAGCGTGTCTAAAACAACTTCATTTTGAAGCTATGAGAAAATGACAGTACTTTCTTGTGAAGACTGTTAAAGCAGACTGCATTGTGGACCTGTCCTGGTTTCAGCTGGGATGGAGTTAATTTTCTTCCAGGTAGCTGGTATAGTGCTGTGTTTTGATTTGGGATGAAAATAATGTTGATAACACACTGATGTTTTCAGTTGTTGCTAAGCAGTCAAGGACTGTTCAGCCTCTCATGCTGGCCTGCCAGTGAGAAGGCTGGGGGTGCACAGGAAGTTGGGAGGGGACACAGCTGAGACAGCTGACACAGGCTGGCCAAAGGGACATTCTATACCATAAGATACCATGCTCGGTATATAAACTGGGGCAGTTGGATGGGAAGGTGCTGCGGCTCTGGAACTAAATGGGCATTGGTTAGCGAGTGGTGAGCAGTTGTGCTGTGCATCACTTGTTTTGTATATTCTTTTATCTTTCTTATTACCATTATTACTATTCTCTTCTTTCTGTCCTGTTAAACTGTCTTTATCTCAACCCACAAGTTCTACCTTTTTTCTTTCCCACAATTATTTTCCCCACCCTGCTGTGGGGGGTGGTGGTGAGCAAATGGTTGTGTGGTTGTTTTAGCTACCTGCTGGCTTAAACCACAACAGGACCTTACAGCCAGGAGGCTATCTTCTGCAGAAACTTCACCATGCCTGGGATCTGGAATGTCTGTGGCATGGATGCCTCTTGCAAGTGCTGTCCTGTACTTGGTGGAAGGTCTCTGTGTGTTGTCTAATGTTTGTGTCATAAAGGATGAATTAAGAAACTGAAATGAAAAGTTCTCTAAGCTCTTTATCTCAGAAGTGCTGCTTGTCTGGTTACTGTTCTAAGCTGGGCTTGAATAACAGTCCTGATTTAAGTGGGTCTTCTGTTTAATTTTCAAATTAAATACATTACAATAGCACAAGATTTGTTCAAGTAATTGTACATATGAAAGCAGTAACTGCTTTCTCTGGTAAACCAACAATTGTATTAACAGTTTGGTGTTTTGTTTTGTTTTTTCTCCTACAGGCTTATACCCCAGACTGTATCCAGAACTTACTCAATACATGGGTCTGAGCCTCAATGAGGAAGAGGTGCAGAGGAACTTACCAGCAGCAGCAGCTTCTCAGCCACAGGGTGTAGGTACCAGTCAGGCATGTTTTAGAAAGCAAAAGGGTAAAGACTAAATGTATATCTAGCATTCTAGATAGTAGACTACAATTTGTCTTAAGTACAATACTTGACTGATAAATCAGTTGTTTTAAGTAACAGTACCTATTTTTCTCTGGTCCTATACTGAGCAGTATATTTCCAGTGTTGGAGGGGTGGGGAAGAGCTATTGTTGTGACTTGATTTGTGTGGTGGGTTTTTAATATCACTTCATATAAACTGATGTATAGCTATTTTAAAAAGTTGGAACTAAGTTGTCTGACTATTTTGTTTTAATCAGCAACTGGTAACACGACCTTCTACTAATTACATGGTAGCTCCAGTAACTGGAAATGATATTGGAATTCGCAGAGCAGAAATTAAACAAGGCATCCGCGAAGCGATTTTATGTAAAGATCAAGATGGCAAAATTGGACTTCGCCTTAAGTCTGTTGACAACGTAAGTGTAGAAGCTTGCTTTTTACCTATAGAGATCTTGCTGCTGGATTAATTTGGTAGTGAAGTTAATGTATGGTCGCAAAATTGTCTTCTGTATAATGCTTGCTTATCCACTAGTCAAATTTTAAAATCCTTCATTAGGTCAGTAACTAGTATTTCCAGCTGTGTCTGGACTAGGATCTAAATTTACAGCAGCAATTTAGTTCAATATGTTTTATAACACCTGAAAAATACTAGTAACTTTTTTCCACTTTAGAGCATGAAATTGTCCTTGCAGAGCTGCTGTGATACTTGTTAAGCAGTTCAAGACTGCTTGTCTCTATCTTTGTGGAAACACTGAGCAGTACTTAAAAAGTTCAGCAATATGCAGAGAAGTGCCTATGGCTTAAAGTAGGCTCCTCTTTTATAGATTTTTTTCAGTGTGTTGCTGGTGAGAGAAGTAAGGCTAGAGTGAGGGTGTCATCTTACCTATGTGTGGAGAGTGGCCTCTTTGCGTTTCCCTTAATATGAACGTAGCTGCAAGAAGATCCTTAAACTGGCTCTGGAGCCTCTGTGTTTCAGTATCTTCTGATTATTAACATGGAAAATGCTACTCTGTTTTTTTTAACTTCACACCCCACACCCCCCTACCCCAAAAGTATTATCTGCAGTTTGCCTTGATATGCTTTACTTGTCAAAGTACCCCTAAAACACTAGAAATAGTTTTTTTAACACCTTGGTTTTTTACCTAAGGTGCTGGCAAGCCCTAATCAGGAGAAAGAAGTTGAAAACTATATGGGTTTGTGGAAGAAGGAAAAAAACTGCCATAGAGTTCCTAGCATTGCTGATTTATTTGTCCAACTACAAAAAGACTTTGACGTTTTGCAGAGAAATTATTAGTGAAATGCACAAGGAGATATGCAAGTTTACCACTAGTCTGTCTTGATCCAGTTGTTTAGATCTCTTGTTAAAACAGAATAGTATTTACCCCTTCAAGTAAGGCTTTTGTTATGCTTGTGTCTCTTTTTTTAATTTCTAGAAGTCTAGACAGAACGATTTGCCTACTTCCAAACTTTATTCTAGCATTAATTATCTGTCAGCCACTTCGAGACATCTAGAAACAGACTGACATTTCAAAAATCTCTCTTAAGGAGAGAGAATAGCAAGTCCTTTTGTCTATTTGGTTGGTATTACATAGAGAATGGGAAACTTTAAAGTGTGTTCTGTCATTGGTCTTTTAAGGTAGAACTTTCTGTGTGTCTGTCTTCCCCCCCCTTTTTTTTCCGCCCCCTCCCCTCTTCTCTCCTGTAGGGCATATTTGTCCAGTTAGTTCAGGCAAACTCTCCAGCATCCCTCGCTGGTCTGCGGTTTGGGGACCAAGTTCTGCAGATCAATGGTGAAAACTGTGCAGGATGGAGTTCTGATAAAGCCCATAAAGTTCTGAAACAGGCTTCTGGAGAAAGGATTTCAATGATCATTCGGGACAGGTAAAGCCAACTGCAGATACAGATTGTCATTATCCATCTCAGTAATGCTGTGGGGTTTGGGTCTCCCCTCACTTGAGCAGCACTGCAGGCTTAAAAATACCTTGGTCCGTGTACTTCAATAGTAAAGATCCTCAGAAATGTTCCCTTTTGTGTGGAACAGTCAAAATCGTTGTTAACTTGTAAACTTCCAGTGCACATATCTTGCCTGGGCATGATGAGGCTTAACACTTTCAAGGTGAGTGAATGAGTGATAGCACAAGTCAGACTTAAGCTCTGAATTCAAGAGTTCTATGCTTTTTCTGATGCAACTTGATTTATGCTGAGAAAAGCAATAGAAGACAGTACCAAAATACTGACTGTAGGAATGAGTTTAAAATTTTCACTTGTGTTTTTATTTAGCATGAATAGTTTTTTTGTGAACTTTATTGTTTTTGTATGAATTAATGCCAGTTTGACTAGAAGTATATTTGAACATTAACCAATTTTTAAATCTGTGTTAGATAATGAGCATATGGTTATGTGTGTTTAGTAATAATAGGTCAGATTCAACATAAGGTGTCATAGGCTATGAGAAGACAGATGATACATGATATGACTAGGTATATGTCTTGAAGGTTTTTTCAGTGTTCTTTCTTTCAAGTTTGACCCAGTGGAGGGCATGCTACTTCTATCAAGGCAGCTATTTCTATCATGTATTGAAGCAAAAAACTGTGGTAGTAGATTTCCTGTTCTTTCTACCACTTCTGTGCCCAACTCCCCAATACCTTCCTGGATTTATTTTTAAGAGAAAATTTAAAGGTTTATTGTCTGTAAAGCAGTAGAAATGCTGTTGGGAAAGCCTTGGACTCCAGAATTCTGTGGTCTACCTATAGTTGTTAAAACTGCCTGCACTATTTTATCTATCTTCTCACAGTCGTAGTCAAAACTTAATTTTTAATGGCCATTTGTGTTTGGTGGTTGTGGTGGGTGTTGTATGGGTTCTTTGTATTATTAATCCAGATGGTGAAATACCTGTAGAACAGGGAAAACATGTGAGGTTTATACACAAGTTCATATGTGCAATGTGACTTCAACCTGGAAAGAAGAGATTAAAATAGCAAATATTAACAAAATGAAGTTAAACCCAACTACTTTTCAATGTAGTTGATGTAGGAGTCTTTTAGAATACAATTACTTCTTATGAGTCAAAGATGCTGAAATAGTGTGTGGTTCTTTCTGTCGTTTAGTAGACTGAAAACATGTTTTTTCATTTTAAATGCCTTTTACTTCTTATAGGCCTTTTGAACGAATTATTACTATGCATAAGGACAGCACAGGACATGTTGGTTTCATATTCAAGAATGGAAAAATAACTTCAATAGTGAAAGACAGTTCTGCTGCGAGAAACGGACTTCTTACAGAGCACAACATCTGTGAAATCAATGGGCAGAATGTAATTGGACTGAAGGTAAATAGTAGTGTGTGGTGGGCGTGGATAGCTGTGAGCTTTTTGTGTGTGTAGAGTAATTGTGTTTTGGAGAGGGAAAAGGATCATAATATGTTGTTGAATGCTCATAAAGTAAGAAAATAAGTCATGAGAGGTAACTTAACTTGATTGGAGAGACATGTATGTTTTGAGGCTTCTTTGCAGTTTTGTATCTGTAGGAAGGGCAACTTACTCTTCTTCTCTGCCTCTACCTGGCTAGGCTGACCCTCAGTTTTTATCTTTAGTCTAATTTTACTGGCAAAACATAAAGAATAAGCTTCCTCCTGCCAGCCTGTGTCAAATTCTAGTAGGAATTCTGTGTGTAACATCTGTATCCTTTCTGTAGTCAGTTCTTGTAAGATACTGATAACCAAACATCTGTGAAGTGGTACTGCAGGTTCAGTGATTTGCCTTGAAGGTTGAATGCTCTAAGCAAGGAGTTGTGGGTCTCTTAGCTGCATGAATTCTGTCTAGAAAAAGCTGTTGAATTGCTGTAGTCAGTAGTTGAGCATGTTGAACTGACTGTCAACTGACTGTTGAACAGCTTGAGTAATGTTGCTCATGACTTCTTGTTTAATAACAGGACCCTCAAATTGCAGACATCTTGGCAACAGCTGGAAATGTAGTGACCATTACTGTCATGCCTTCCAGTATTTATGAGTATATAATAAAGAGGTACGTAAAAACTGAAGCAGCCATGCTGTTAATTATAATCAAGTTGATAGTGACTGTTTTTTGTAGGTTCAATGAAATGTACTCATGAGAAGACCCAATTACAAACTTAACATGAAAGCTTGAGAAGGGGTGAGGGCAGTCTGAACGTCTGTTTAATGTGGTGTTTTAGTCAGACCAGTGTGGTTTGGTTCTGTTTTAAAAACTGTTCATATGTTAGTGATGCTCCTTTGCCTTTTATCTTGAAAAACCTTTTTTGAAACATCATTTGACTAAAATTGAGTCTCCAGGAACTTTAAAGTGCATGGGAAAACATAAGTATTTGTTACCTTGTAACTAAAATGTTGTTTCTAGTGCAATTAATTCTGGTGACATAAACATGATTCTTGGCAGGATACAGTTCTTTTTTGCCTAATCCTTTGGCAGCACTGGCTTTCTACAGCTAAATCTCTGCTGCAAAAATGTTTTTGAAGTTGCTGGAAATTAATAATGCTTCAGGTGTAATTGAGTATTTTTCTTCCACTTTATGCTCTTTTTACAAAGCAGTTTTCAGTCTAACAGCCACCTTTTCCCCCTGCCCTCCTTCCTTCGTACTTGTGATACTATGCTGCTTGCACACATGCCTGCATCTTGGAAGATACTGGTAAGACAGCCCAGTTACTAATAAAAACATTGAGTATTGTGGGCTTCTCTGTGTGTGCAGTTTGGTGCAGCTTTTATATAGCAATATATTTGTAACAGAAAATGGAGTAAAAGGACAACTTTTAAATTGTATTAAAGGGCTAGCAGGGACAAAGATGCAGTTATCAGAAGGTTTAGCAATCCTCTGCAGTAGTCTTACAAAACTGAATGCCTTTTTCTTTTCATTAGGATGGCAACTAGTGTTATGAAAAGCCTGATGGATCACTCTGTTCCTGAAGTCTAAACTCTCATCATATATGTGTGTGTACATATATATAATGATGATTCCACTAAACTTGGGCTGTTATACTCAGTGATTTCTTTCTTCTGCACATGAGCCTTTCTGGAGGCAAAGAGAAGATATGCTGCATCAAGCATTTGCATCTATAATGGCTGGGAATGTTACAGTTCAACATATCTTGTTTATTCACAAACTGTAAAACTTGTAGCCTTACATGCTTGACAAATGTGAAATTCCAATTGTGTTATGACTTCTTTTCATAGGTCTCTTATTTAGTTTACTACTACTACTATAAGCCATTGCAACTAAAGCAACCAGATATCACTTGCAAAGTTACGTGTTGTTACTTAGAACAATGCTGTGCTTTGTATGTTTAAGACAAATGAGTATTTTTACTGCTTTCTGTTTGCAAGAGTAGATTTGAAATAGCATATTAGAAGTATGGCTAGTACTAGTTTAATTTTTTCTTCTAGTAAATACTGTTTACACAAGAATGCCAGCTAAAGTGAATATAGCTAAAGGCATCATTCAGTAAGCATATTAAAGTAGTGTACAGATACTCAAATCTTTTTATTACTTGTTATACAAATTTTAACTAATATGCTTATCTCTTGCCTTAACCATGTTATTAAGGATTCATAAATAACCAAATAAATAACTGAAACTAGATATTGTGTGTGTGCATACATGTTGAGCTAAGACAGCCTTGTTTAGTTGAGGTCAGTTTCAATGAACAACAAAGACAAGATAAGAAATACAGTTTAAAATGGCTTTCTAAATAAGCTCCCTGCTTACACTGAAATGTTTTAAAAGGGTAGAGCTGTGATACTTCACACATGCTCAGCTTACCATGTGGCGTAGCAGCCTAGCTGATTTGAGATGTACTAACTGCATAGTGGCAATTTCATTTTAAAACTGTGTGCGGCTTGCTGGGTCTGGTTGGGATGGAGTTAACTTTCTTCATAGCAGCTGGTATGGTGCTGTGTTTGAGACTTGTGACTTAAGAGTGTTGCTCACACACCAATGTCTTTGCTGTTGCTGAGCAGTGGGTGCAGTGTCAAGGCCTTGTCTGCTTTGTGCTCTGTCCCCTGCCCCCAGGAGGAGGCTGAGGCTGGCCAAGGTGCTGCAAAGGGACACAGCTGGCACTGCTAACCCAAACTGACCAGAGTGAAATTCCACACCATTTGGGTGGAGTCTTTCCAAAGTAGCTGTTGCTTGGGGACTGGCCAGGCATCAGTCTGCTGCTGATGGGAGATGGTGAGCAATTGCCTTTGCATCACCTTTCTCTTTTTTTTTTTTCTTCCTCTTCACTTAGTAAACTGCATCTTACTTCAACCTACAAATTTTCCTAGCTTTTGCCCTTCTGATTCTTTTTCTTACCCATCCTGCATGGAGCAGGTGAGTGAGAAGGTCACTGGGGGCTCAGCTGCTGGCTGGGGTCAATCCACCAGACTAGGTCATAGGTGTGTTCAACTGAGACTTTAAGAAGTTAGTGATCTGAAGTTAAATGACAGTTTTGTTATTTCCAGTTTTAATGCTGTGTTCCAGGTTTCAGCTGTCCAATCTAGGATTACTGAACTTCAGACTATTGTTAAGCTTAGCAGTGTAAGCTTGGCTGTGCCTGTAAAGAAGAGCCTGTCTTCTAGCTTCCTGTTTCTCAAAAGGATTTCTCAATTATGGTAATTGATGGAAAACTATTACATTCCCTCAGGCTGTAGAGGTGATCAGATTAATCCTGGGAGCCATTTTAACTGGATTGTTTGGTTACTCAGTGATATGTCTCTGGAACCACTCTGGCAAGCACTTACATGTAGTCACCAATGACTGCCAGTAGCATTGGTATGATTCAGAGGTACAGGCATAGGTCCTGTGGCCTGTAGCAGTCAGCTCCAAGCTCCTTGGCAAGCTAGTTTGCTTAGCTATGAACTCCCTGGAGCCTAAAACAATGTATTATTGAAATGCTGCTCTCTGCATCTAACCAGTTTTGAGCAGATGATTCAGCGGGAGCCAGTTCTATACCTATTCAACCTTTAAAACTCTTTATTTAAGCAAACCTATTACCATATTACAGCTTAACCACCTAAACCTTGTGATTCCCTACTAAGTACAGGTCTGGCTAAAACTTAAAAAATTAAGTTTGTAGTCTTCCTCTTATGGGTCTGTTCCTCCAACCTGTTTTTGTCTCAGTTTGTTTTTGTATTTTTTTATTATCCAACAGATAGCTGTAACCACAGGGAAGATCCATGGGAAATAATACTTCAGGACAAGTTCTTAGTGTTTTCCTTCTATCTGTAGCACATAGCAACCACAAGGGAAAGAAATAGTTGAAAAAAATTCCTGTTTTCATATAGAAACTAGCTTGCATTGAAGAATAAGCTATTGTTAAATGTTAAACTTTGAGTTAAATAGCAAGAAAATACTGGTCTGTAGGTGGTTCCTTGTAGACATCTGATTAAAAGAACCCCAACATACTGATGCTATAATCTAGCAGCAGGGTTAACTGCCCTTGCCTTTAAAAATTAACTGCCCCTTGCCTTTAAAAAGATAAGGCTGCTTTAGGCAATGAAGCAGCTGGCTGAGGGCTCTGTTTTGTGAGTGTGCTTTACAGCAGAAAGCAAGCCTCAGATGCGCTTAAGAACTATGCATCGTATGCATCCATATTTAACCAGAAGAAAGTTAAGGGTATTTTCTTTCCGAGGTAGTTTGAGTCAAAATACAGGGCCCCTGGTTTAGATGAGGAGGAGCACAGCAGTCCCCAAAATTTAGGTAAGACAGTGTCAAGAAAACAGGTGTAGTTTACCATTGCTCAGGTACTTCCTTTGTGATGTTCAAATGCATTGGAGTGTAACTTGAGTTGTAAAATCACACATTAGGAGGAACAGAATGCAAAGATAGGATGGGCTAAAAGGTAAGCGCAACTTTTAACCTGGGGCTGGTACTGTAATGCAGAAAACCAAGGACAATACCAAGGACAATACGCAATAGGGTAGAGGTAAACAAGCAATGACAGACACTTAAACTGACACACAAAAACCCTTTTAACATAATCTAGAAATCACCTAAGACATTTCCAGGTAAGCTTTGCCTACACACAGATATTTTGGAAATAAATATACAGAAAGGTGAAGAAACAGGGCAGACACCAAACATTCTGCTGCAAGATTAAGATTGGTAACAGCAGACATGCATGATATGGCTTGATCTTTTGCCACATGCACCTTTATCACACACACTCATTGATTACGTAAAAATACAGCTACTTTCTAGGCAAAAGGTACGCAACACAGCTGAAATACCAGCTTGCTTTAATGTCATGCCATTACCTTACTGAAAAGTAAGTTCAAACTCCAGCATAATAAAAAGTTGGGGGAATGAAAAAAACCTAGCCCCTAACTGTAAAACAATTGTTTTACAATGCTGAAGAAACAGCTGTGCTCTGAAATAGGTGTTTGGTGTCAAACCCAAGACAGGATCTCTACAGACAAAGGACTGACTGAATGTCATTTAGAAGAATGCTTGTCCTGGACACATTGACAGGGCATCTTTAACACCAGCAGAGAAATAAATACTGATCTTGGGTCAGGCTGGGGCAACATCACAACTGCAGCTGCTTGTTGCTGTAATAAGCCATTTAAAGACTATTATTTCAAGTCTTTAGCTTCAGAACAGCCCCTTGCAGGAAATCCTATCCTTAAGTCAGTCAGTCCTACAAAGTAAGCTTAGTGCAACACTGCTTTGTTACCAGGTTAAGACAACAAGGGCTTAGATTAACAGAGCTACAGCTCCTGGGTTTAAATGCTGTATTTAAATTCCATCCCAAAGATGATTTGAGTTGAAAGAGGTTGAGAATACCAAACAAAACATGAAGATGCAGAAGATTATCAAGAGAAGGATAGTAACATAAATGATGAAAGGCAATAGTAATAGAGCATAAGACTAACTTCAGGCACATTATTAGGGGAAAATTTATATCAACACATCATATACATCTATCAAGGGATCAGTTTTATGCTTGGCTTCCTCACAGGCCAATACATTAGTGCTGTTTTTCAGTAGGAAAAAGCAATATAGAATATGTTCTTACTCTTTTCTATGCCTTTGCAAATAGCCACATCTGGAAACTAGATAGTGGAGTAGACTGATCACTGCTCAGAACAACAGCTGCCTTAATGTTGAAAGTCATATTTACCATCATGTGTGTCTGTCTTACACTAGGAAGAAACGTTGATTACACAAGAGGTACATACATACATTATATCATGAGATGGTACTAAGCTGCAAGCATCCTTAAAGAACTCTCAAGTTAAGAATGCAAATGCTTCTCCTTAGAAACCAGTTCAAACAGCAAGCTATGAAGCTTTCTACGCAAATCAAACAATGACTGCAAGTTAAGAGCTCTTTAATTACAGAAAAATAGGTCTTTAATTTCATCTCAGATACCATTTCAGACAAGCATTTTCAGTATGACAGTCCATGCAAAACAAATGCATACACTATGTAAGTTAAGTTAAGAGCTCTCAGTGAAGTCACCATAACATAGAAAGGTGTACTTAAACAAAGCTTCCTATCCGGTTGAACTTCAGCAGCCATCATTGCACACAGTTAAGTAGCATTAAAAGGTTTGGTTTAAAAGAAGAGTTCATTTACATGTCTGGAGGGAAAGGCACTTAGTATTGCAGTTTCCAGAACATGATTTGTTTGTCTTCCCCTCCTGTAATAACACTGGTGCACTGTTCATTCATCCACATGGACATTACAGCACCTGGGGAAAAAAACCCCAAACAAAGAAGTAAATCCAAATGCAAATAGAAGTGGTACTTGAGGTGATGGAACACATCTTTTTAAGAGAGTTTAGGATCATCTGATCATTAGTTTGGATTACACTGACACCACATATGCTAAGAAGAATTTTAGTAGGCTTCTAGGTGGCTGCTCTTATTCACAATAATGATCTCATGCTGCATCACCTCAGATTACTTTGGTGCTAGAGGGACAATGTCAGTTGCAGTGTAGAATGCAGACAGCACACTGGCAAAAGGATTCATGGGGATAAGGAGAGGAGGTTTCTCTAGAAAGTGAGGTTTTTCAGTCTGCCATTTGGACTTCTCATATTAAAAGTGTATTCACATCTTCTAGCACATGCCTAGAAGCACACTTCTAAGGATTTGGAGTACAAGCTTATAGCTGGGAAGTTTGAAATAACTTTGTTTTGTAAAGGTAGCCTTAAAAACCAAACTGAATAAAACTGAGATAGTTTTTCTCCTTCACACATCCAGGTTGCTAATGTACTGAAGACTATACAGATGCATTTAAGCAGCCTATAAATCCCCACCCAAAACAATTCCTCCAGTGACCTTTAACTTGTTGTTAGACTCTAGTCTGGATGGACTTTGACAAAGTACATGGTGCAGTCTATACTACACTTTATTAGGGCTATGAGGTAGAAAAATGTTGACTCTCTGATGTGTGAATTAGAAAAATCCCAAGTCATTTACCTTTGGTCAGTCTTGGAAACAGCAATATCCCTCCATTGTTAAGTTTCCTGGGAGACTCACGTGGATCTACTTTTAGTTCTGGTGTTCCAGATAGCACTAACATCAAGCACAGCCCACTGACTGAGCAGATGAGTCTCAAACTTTTCAATACTAACAGCTAGAAAATGGGAATCTCCCATTCCATTTGAGAATAGGAATAGTTCAGGCATACCTCTATGTCCTTTGATTCTTTCAATAACTTTTCCTCCAAGAAGGTCCCAAATCAGTAATTCACCAGATTGACTTCCCGATAAGATGGTATTTCCATCCCATTTGAAGCACCTGCAAGTTAAGTCTGAAATCAGCTCACTTCAAGCTTTTGTATAATGAGATCTGAACATTTCCAAACTGACTAAGCCAAAAAGAATGGAAAATGGAGGTACAAAACTGAAGGAAACTCTACCCTTTAACACAGTCTTTCTGGAAAGGTTATTCCCAAATTATTTTAAAGGATCATGACCAAGCTTGCTTCCCTGACTGCTCTAGACCCAGCCAGTCCTTCCTCTAGCAGAAGGATGAAACGTATTCCCATAACAAACAGAAGAGGACCCAGTCAGCTGTACATGTGTATGGTGCCTAAGTGCTCTCATGAACCATGTCTTTCACTTCTGTCACTTTATGTTCCTGAAACAATCACTTGAAGCGCAAAACTTGAAAGTTCCTGCACAAAAAAAGCGCAGGAACTTTATGTTCCTGAAACAATCACTTGAAGTCCTTCCCTGAGGACTTTCAGGGAAATAACTGAAGAAAAAAAAAAATATATGTATACACACATGCCTATACATATATATATTTATGTATGCACACACACAAGAAACCAACAAGTGCACTCCATGTATGTCTGTACTCCGGTAACTGAGTAAGCATTCCATGTGTTTACCTGATAAACCATATAGAACTGTATGCATTTTGGTTTATGATAAAAAGTGATCACTCTTTAATTATAATAGCCAATCTTTTCTTAGATTATTGAAACAAAAAGGAAGCATTGCAAAAAAAAAAAAAAAAAGACCCACAAACCCAAACCACCAAAACAAAACCAAGATTATTAACAGCGATGATTCAAGTAAGAGAACTGTCTACTCGTTGGAAATTTCAGCTCAGCTGCTGGAAGAGCTGCTTAGCTGCAGCTCTCATCATCTTTTATGGAAGTTAAAGTTGTCATTGAAAAAAATGTGAGTTATTTACTTAGATACTTGTTTGGGTTTTGTCCCAGTTTGGAAAGCTTGGCCATGATGTAGACAACATGCTACAATGTCAGCCTTTGCACTTTAAAAAAGTAATTCAGGAAAACAAAGTTGCTGGTATTACTGCCCTTTCCATCCTGCTATCACCAACCATCAAGCATTTCTACAGTTAACTAGGTTGCCCATACAGCTTCATAATCTGTATGTTCTCAGAGTTACCTCTGTGGCTCATCAGCAGTTACTGAAGATATAAGCATTCCAGTTTGTACATCTATTACTTTAAAACAACAGTCCTCTCCTGCACTGAGTAGATGTCTGCTGTCTGTACAGAAGAAAAAAGCAAACAAAAGAAACTACAACAACAAAGCATGTTTAGTCATTTGGTTCTAACGCTTCTACCAAAGCAGTCTGAGATACATTACGTTGGATGTGACGTTACCTGACCTACTTATTTATAGATAGATAGATAGATAATGTACTCTAAATTCACTCTCCAAGCAAGCAATGATAAACAAAATTGCTTTAGAATCTAGACCACTGGTCTACAGTCTAGAATGGCCTTATATATACAATTAATAAAGTCTTTATAATGGAGATGAGCATCAAGCCAAAACATCTCACCACCCCCCTTAAAAGTAGTAACTCCAATAACAAGGGTATATGACATGAAATCAGGAATGAGATTCCCTTTGAAACTCCCAGTGCGTATTAAAAACTGAAATCCAACATACCAGGACTAAAAGCAGCATCAAACACAGTCCCAGAATGACATGGCAACTGGTGCAACACTGTTGCTGTAGTAACGTCCCAAACACTAATGGTACCCTCCTTGGTTCCAGATGCTAGTATAGTATTTGCAGCATTAAGGTCGATTGTATTTACCTAAGAAGTTAAACATCCCATGATTTTCCATTCCTTTCATGTGAGCTATCTTAAGAAAAGCCAGCCCATTATACATAAGATGATATTTTACTTACAAAAAGCTTTTACGTTTAATTCTGCAACATCTTTCAATGTTAATGTTCTGTACATCCTTAAATGTACAGTTACTAAAAATCCTGCCTATAAAAAGTAAAATAGGTCCCTTTGATGGTATTTTAAAATGCTTTTTCTTTGCAAAATCAGAAATGCAATTTGTCATTTCAGAGTACTTTTAGTACGCATACTCCACCTAAATGCAAGACTTTACCCTTAAGGGTAAAATTTCTTTACTTTTAAAGAACTTCCTAGTCATCAGTTGTTTATAATTCTCTTGGGTACAGTTTTTAAATGTTATCAGAACTGTGAAGCAGTAAATGTCTATGTTGTGACATGTTAAAAAACCGAACTATTAACAAAGTTTAAAACCGTAATTCTAAATATCCTACTAAAGTGACATTAAAGGCTATAAATAAGAGTGTGCAGTTACACATTTATGATTTAGCGCACACAATGTGTTTATATATTTACATTGAAATTCAGTAATATATTTTATAGCATGGTAAACAACTTAAGACAAATTCTTTTTCATTTGCTTGCCTTTGCCAAAGATACATTAAGAAGAAGCTGTAACAACAAAAATACTTGAACAACATTAGTCTGCTTTCAAAAACAAAGCAGCTAACAAAAAACCTTCCAGTCCCTCCCAGAACTTCACGCATACAAGCTGAGCAAGACAAATTAAGAAACCTCTGTTTATACTGTTGCTTCAGTCCCCAGGAGTGGACCTTTCAACTGGGGAAGCAGGGGACATCGGTGCAGGACACATCTCAGACAAAAAAACAAAATGAAACAAAAAGCCCCTACACACACACTTCTCAGAACACCACAACACACTCAGCCCCCTGACCCAATCCTTGTGCTTTGCCACTAGATCTTGACTTTGATTTCAGTGAGCAATTTATCTTCATATTCTGAGATACTGTATCTCTATCCACATACTTACACTAACATCGTGTTCTAACTCTGCAAGCAGTTCAAAGTGGTGTTTTTTATTGCTCAAGGTCGCTCCAGGAACACAGTGCCACACCTACAACACAGATATTTAAGTTATATTTAACTCTGAATGAGTTTCTTCCATACTGAACTCTCACATTACGAGGAGGGCTGCTTGTGCTACCTGTGGGCGTCCCCTACATGGCAGATTACAGGAACAACAAATGGCACCTGGACTCGTTTACCCTAAGTAGAGCTACATATTAAACATGACTATGCTGATCCCAGATAACTTACAGAAGCCTACCTAAATACAGGTATTATCACTGCACTGAATGTATATTTACCAAAAAGCCACACACAGGAGGCTTTGTGAAATTCTTTCCTGTCTCTAACTTCCAAGTTATCTTTCCACGTAACTGTAGGCATGCTCTTTAGATTAGCAAGTTCCTGGTCCACTTAGCTGAAGAAGTGGACAAGCACAAGCTACAAAACTATGAAACAAACATTTTAGAAGACTATTCCACTCAGCAAACAGAATCACCTGTCAAGGTCACAGAAGATTCCAGGTCCTCCAACAAATAAGAGTTTGCCTCCAAACCCCCTACATTTAGAGTAAGTTAGAATGAATGAAATTTATTTAAAGGAACACTTCAGCTTTGAAACAGAGTTGAGATAAAGCTAAATGAAGAAGATATTCCAGAAATAAACCTTCTGTGATGCTAGCAAAGTTATTGTTCTAGTACAACAGGTACATCCACTTCAAAGCATCTGGCTGTGTGAACATTAAAAAGTGCTAGCTTTAGATAGTTATTGCAGTATAACAAACCCATATACAAACCTTCACAGCAGAGTCCCAAGATGCAGAATATAAACGCCCATCACGCCAACAGATCTTACTGACTGCATCATCATGTCCCATTAAGATGTCTTGCTGTCTTCCAAATGCAACTGAATAAAAATATCTAACAGGAAAAGGTTATAAAAGCATTGCATCTTCAGAAAAAACTTATAAATGAAAGGAACTTTGCTTCTACAGTTTCTAACAGAAATCTACTGAAAAAAAGTATAAATATAGACACTAACAATGAATTTCTGTATCATTATCTCAAAACATAAACGTAACAACCAAGGAACTCAATGTAATTCAATAAGGTTAACAGAAGTAAATACACACATATGATTGTCCCATGAAGAACTTATGACAGTGGTATCTCCTGGTAAGATTAGACAAGATGACAAAGCCTGTAAGAAAAAGAAAAAGATAGTAGTGTTCACATTTCTTACCCCAAATCAAACAGAAGTACATTAACAGGCTTTTGGAGAACAAGAAGCATTTTAATCTTCTATACACACAACATACAGGTGTATGAACACTAATCATGAAAAACCTTATAGGTTGGACACTGAACAGCAAGAATACTCAGTCCCTGATAAATATAAAGGTAGTACTGAAGTTCAAAAACACATGCAGAACTGATGAATCTCCTTTTTCAAAACACTGGTATTTCAAGGACATGGTATGTAATTCCTGACTCAGGAGAAACTGGGTCAGATCTTCATCTGGTAAGCTACTGTCAATTCTAGATGCAAACAGCTAAGAGAAACTAAAAATGAAGGTTTCCTTTGATGTTTGTTCTCCATGACAGTTACTTATCAGCTCAGCTCTTTCAAAAAAAAAAAAAAAAGCACCTAACTATTTAATTCCTACTATTCTCAGCAAGAAACATTCTTTACCAACAGCTGCTCAGCTACATTATTATCACTGAAAGCAGCAAGGGAAAAAAAAAAAGTCAGGCCAATGCTTCTACTGTATCATTACTGGTGATGTTTTAGATCTGTTCTAAAAAACAGTAAGCTGCTGGACTGTAAAGCGACTACTGCTTCTAGCATCGCTGCAACAGATCAGCACTAAAACTACAGAGAGAAGAATTAAAAAAAAAAAATATACAAGGCCTCCTCATGAAAAACTGACTTCAGGCCTAGGAATCAAAGAGCTTCCTTTTTAGAGTGCCAAGAAGCAGCATTCCTAAGTTTGCCTTGGCTAAAGCATTAGGAATTGCTATATGTAGATTCACCTGCTAGCATGTGCCATGGCAGACCATAGGGTCTTGATCCTGCAACTTACTTTGGGACCTGTTAGAGCATCCTATGGCTTCTGTCTGGGCAATTTGCCTTTTTTTGTACCCTTATCTCTAGGATGCACAAGAGGGCTGATATATCGTAGTGTCTTGCCTCAATAAAGGACTCGGGACATGAAAACTGGGAGTGAATCTCTATGACCCAGGTCTGGCCACAGTGCTCAAGCACAGAAAATCAAATATAAAAATCTCTTTCCAAGTTCTGTTTTAGAAGCAGGGGAAAAGTGTTGTTCAGTGGTTGTTGAGATCACTGCTCATTGAGGAAGGATGCCTCAAATCCACCCAGCAGAGATTCCATTGAGTTTGGTTTTTCTCTGCTGGCTGACTCATAGCCTTCAAACACTTGGGAGCAGTAAGGCAATACTGGATCTGAGCACATGGGTGGAATTTAAGCTTTGTGATTCTGGTACCAAATAGTAGTTAAGGTTGTTCAGCAAGACTCCTCTGCTCATGCCAGACTATTTTCATCAGCCACAGGCCCTTTCCTGGCAACTCAGAACAGAGCTAGCACAGACTAAAGTGCAACCATTTAATGCTTCCTTCTCATGTTTGCAGAATGCACTGTCTCCCTGGAGGCCTGACAGAGTCTCAATTCACTCTGCTAAATTATTCACACACAATACAATTGAGTGGGCAGGGGAAGAAAAAAGGCATTGATGTATGCTAAGGGCCATTTCTCTGAGTGGCTTTCAGAAGATCCCCAATGATCTCATTTTCATCTTGACAGGAACTTACCATGTTTGAAAAGGACACACTTCTCTGGATTGTTTTTGATTCTTTGGAAAACATCTTCAAAGTTGAATCTGGGGATAATGGACAAAATAGAAGATAAAAGGAGTGTTTTACGTTACAGAAGCTAGTAATTTTGCTTCTGTTTGAATATTCAAGTACCTTACTATGAAAAGCAGGTATAGGTTTCTCATAGTCTTTGGGAAACTCTTTACAATGCTTGTGGAACTAGACTGTTTTGCACCAGTTCCAGATGGACTCCCTCATGCCCATCAAACTCTAAGAGAACTCTGGTATCTAAAGGGAGATATTACTACCTTCCCAAGCCTAGATGTAGATAATATTGAAATACTTGAGTCAAAGTGATCTAAAATGTAACAAATTCATGTACTTAAGTTATTTATTTACTTGAAATATATATTTAACTTAATTTCTATAATAGGTGACTTGCAAAAGTGACACTCCAAAGCCAAACAGAAGTAGCCTTCACATAAAACAACTGAAATGCCCTCCAACAGTACGAACTGAGCATGAAGTAAAACCAAGAATCTTGCATTTGGCAGAAGATTAGGGCTGCTCCTTTCATGACCATTAAAAAAACAAAACTCGGTGATTCCAGAAATATCCCATTTATTATTATCTTCATTTTGCTCTCAGTGAAGATATTCATGGGATTCAATCTTAACTACATTTCAGAGTTTCATGCTATTTTGTTCACAAAACATTAACCTGCATTACACTGTAGGTTATAGTAAATACCTCTGCGATAATACTTACCCTGGGATGTAGTGAAAACTGAAGACCCATTGCAAGTCACGGCTATTCCAGTAATTGCCCTGTTTAATACAAGTAAGCTTATGGGTGATTTCATAGGTTTTGAAACTTAACCACTATACTGTAAATTGACTACAGTTGAAATTTGTTATTTGATCTCTGTAAGAGCTAAGACATTCAAGGAGATTAAAAGCACTACACTGGTGTGTTATACGCCTAGAGACAAAAATATACCTTGATATAATACGTGAAACACCAGTACAGGTTTCCCATATTGTTCTGCAAGAACTTCATCCTCATCAGAAAGGACATGCCCATGTGAGAGGATAGTTTCACATTCAGTCTTTCCAATTTGGGATTAGCTACAAAAAGAGTCAGGAACCTGCCTACAAGCAGATACTGAATACCTCAGGTGTCAGGAATCAGAACTTGCATGTCTTTTGTTCTCAAATATGACATTGGCAAAGTCACTATAATCTAGAAATTTAGACATATAGCTTATGTCAGGGAGTTAGTTGTTAGGAAGCACAGAGCATTCTGCACAGCCAAAATTCTGTTACACAGACCTGCTTCTATTATTTTTCTCAGCAGTCTTCAAGAAAAAAGAAAAAAGAATCAGAAGCTGAAACTCAAGTCTGTTTTCAGGATCAGGATTTCCCTAACCCTAACAATCTGGTAACAGAGGCTCTTTCTCACTGCAACTATTACCTTGTTTTCTGGACAAGAGAATGTTTCTTTCCTAGATTGGGTTGCAGTCACCAAGAAAGTACTTGCACTCAAGGTAGTAAGAAATCCTTATACTAGTCAAGCCACCAAGAGAAAGGATGGGGCCAAATGAAAACCTGTTCTTTAAAATATAGCTGCTGTTGTTCATTGTTAGGTATTTTCCAAGTTCACCTGAAGTGCTCCTGCTGACTTATAGCTCCTTAGGAATCCATCAGAACAGTAGTCTGGTACCTGGAGTAACTGAAAACCTATAGCTGGAGACTTGGAAAACTGCTCATACAGCAGCAGCTCAAGGTGTACAGTAGTTGAACTTCGGTGGTTTAACCTTTCAAGTCAAATCAAAGAAGTTAGGTCCTCCTGGGGTTACAAATAAATAAATGGAAGTCTTTATCTGGCTGCTGCTATCACAGTTTTAGAGAAGGGTAATCAATATCTGCTTCAGGTACTAAAATGATAATGAACTTAGCTCTAGATCTGTATAAGGAACAAAAGAAAAAAAACCCCAACAAGTTGACAAATACCTTTTCTGGATTAATAACCCATCGCACACTCAAACTTATCTTGTGTCATCAAATCAATAAGCTGTGTCACAAAGAAAAGTATTTACTTTAAACTCTAACCCATCATTCAGGCTGACACAAGATACTGCTCCCCCAATTAAATGGAACAATTTTGACTGTGAAAAGAAAATGGTACCTACTCTTTGTGAATTTTATATTGCTCATCTAATTTGAGTTTGGCAATATTGTTCCAAGCAAGTGTTATACTTTCTTCTGTCAAATCTTCAAATGATTCTTCATTTGGAGAAACTGCAATAAAATGCCACAATAAAGTTTCATCACAAATAGAAAATAAAAAGATAGATTTCAAGTAAATAGGTAGCTGAAGCTGCAAACAAAAATGTGGAAGTACAGAAATCATGCAGAGCTCCAGCAATAAGAATTTTTGGCTAATGCAGAGAGTGACAAGATAAATAATTTTTTTCCAAGCCTCTTCCTGAATGCATGGCCTTACACAGTCAAAAATTGTATTTTTTTCCCAAAACCAGAGCTTTTGAACTGGACATTTTACAGACTACATTTCCAAAATGGAAAAAAAAAAATACAAAACAACAAAACCAAAAACTTTTCCGCAGAGATGTTTTCGTATTCCATGGAGATGTCAAGAGCTTTTCAAATGGAAAAGTACCAGGAAAACCATCTACTGCTACAATACACCATGTGGTTTTATTATTATATTGCATTCTGTTAGAAATACCACCATTTCATTTCACGGCAGTGTAGCAAAAGTTAAGGGATTAAAAAAATGCAACAAAATTGAGACAAGTAGATGTCAATTACTATAAAAAGGCTAAACCCAACAGGAACTCTTGATGTGCGAGTTAATGACTTAGGCAGCATGCCACTGTATCTGTTTAACACACATGAACATTATTATCACCATATACAACTTTCAAAGCCACTCTTGCCATTTGGATGCTATAAGTTGCCTTGCTAAATAGCACCCATCTTCACTGCTCTGCTTAAAAATGAAAGCCATCAAAGGTAAGTGAATTGAAGACAACCGAGAAAAAAACCTCTCCATATGATACTTAGGCTGAAGATTCAGTCCAATTTACAGTAGACCACTATACATATAATGAGGACCATAGCATCTTAGTTTCAGAAAAATTGTCTAAGTTCCACATTGAACAGGAGCCTGTGATGGCATTACATATCCTTTTCTTGAAGAAAGTTTCAGTCAACATCGTCCCTACAGTAAGTAGGGAAAACAAAATAATTTCTTTACAGATTTTCATTCAAGTCACAGCAAAGTAAAAAGTTCGGATGCTTAATTTAAGTTCTTAGGGTTTATTTAGACCAAGCTAATCAGTCACCCCAAAGACATCCCTGTTCAAAAATGAACAAATCTTCAGATCATTTAGAATGCCTGCCAATAATAGTCATTGAAACTGCTGTCATATCAGCTTGATTTTGAAGTGTCATGAAAGGCCAGGGATGATAGCCCTCCCACAGCTTGCAAAAGCAGAGGTTGAACAGTCCCAGAGGAGATCACTGGAACAAAAGGCAAAAATGCAGGACAATGCCTGTACTTTCAAATCTGAAACGGGTTTTGTCAGTTTTTCTTTAACAGTTAGTTCATGGATTTATTTTGAGTTGGCTTACAGGAAAAGTGGCCAAGAGAGTCATATAATGAGATCCTGTGGGAGAAAGATATGAACTTCTCAAAATTACAAACCCATTACATCGTCAGTTTATCTGTTATACATTTACCTGGAGACTCAGTTATGGAAACACTGTGACTAGATGTTCGAGACAAACTTTTCAACTTTGGTATTATCCTTTGGGGATGAGGAACTGTAAACAACTGCTTTGGCGTCTGTCCAAACTCCAAGATTTGTGTCAGCAGAGCTACTTTTTCATTGGGGTCCATAATACTTAACAAAAACAAGATATTTAATTAAGCCAAGTAGGCGAATACTTTTTTTTCTTCCCCTCCCCTGAAAGCATGGGCCTGCATGTGCAGTTACTACAGCACTATAGGCCATCACAAATTCTTACAGAACTGATTTACCATAGATGTGATGGGCAGTCATATGGCAGCTTCATAATTTTGTTTATGTACGATGACAGTATGCTTGTCAATTAAAAAAAAAAAAAAGCAATTTCATGAAAGCCAGACTGAAAAAATGTTCAAGTAACAATCTTTCAATGCATGCTAAAAATGACAACCTGATACTGGTTCTCTGCATATTCGGGAGTATAAAATGGAAGAGCTACATCATTCACATACAGAGCACTTTGACAGCCAGCAGAGAACCTGGAGGGATACTGAGAAATTTAGCTAACTGCTTTAACAAAAACATCCTGATTCTTGTTAATTACCTGTTTAAATCTACTCCTCCTTCATAAGTTAATGGGTGAAACACTGGAGGGGGAAAAACAAAATATTATTTGTACAATGTAGATATACAAGGCTCATTTTCTTTGTCTTGCATACATACTATAAAAAAAAAAAAAGGTTGTATTTTTTACTCAGCCTGGTTATAATTAAGCAACTAAGCTATTTCAGCAGGCTATAGAGTTTGAGAACTTGTGTTGTACTCCTGGGTTTCTTACTTTGAAAAAAGTTTGGGATTTCTAAGAGACTCAGAGAAAGTTTCAAATGAAATCAGTCCTTTCATAAGGGAAGGATGACTTATATAAGCTTCATTAAATACCCCTCCCCCACAATAAAGAAAGAAAAAAAATAAAAGCACAATTGTATAATCAGGCATTAGAGATATGCTGTTATTTACCATTCCTGCCTAGTTTTTCTTTTTCTGCTATTTCTATAAAGTGTATAGTTACCATTGTGAGCTGCAACTGCTTCACTTCCTCTCTGCTTGCAGCCAAATATTATGTCAATCCATTCATGAAGATGTTCAGATACATACTGACTTTCTAAAGCCTCTTGGCTCTTCTGAAGAAAGTCATCAGGACCTGGCAAGAGAAAGGTTAATTAAAGAATATATCCCATTCAGTATTGGCATCCATCTCTCTTCCTCTTTCTTCAAAAAGCAACCAAACAAAAATCCCACACCAAACCTCAAATTTGCTGTAAAAATTAAATGCAATTATTAATTATGTCAGTGTTTTAAAGCAAAAATTCCTTCAGAAGAAAATAGAACGGGCATTTTTGAGACAAGAACCACTATCCCAGGAATCTAGATAATCTTCAATTAAATCATAATACAAGAAGTTTGACTATTATTACCTGATGCCCAAGGGGGAAGCTCTACATCTTCAACCATCTTTCCACCCTGCCTTTTTCCTAAGTCCAATTTCAAACTGTTTACTAGAAAACTAGAATCACTTTCATAAAATTCTGGAATCAACTAGAAGAAAAGGGGAAAAAAAAATTAAAAAAGAAGTTTGGAGATTAGCTTAGCTTTGCCTACAAGGCAATTATAGTGGTATAAATATTTTTAGCACATAATGTGTGACACAAGAATCCACAGTATCTAAGGATATCTTCAGAACATTAATGGCATAGCTACCTTCTCATTCTTAAGACATCAGGTAAGAGTCAAGATAAAAATCTAGAATTAAACTAGAATGATGACAAAAATTTCAGAGGTTAAGTCACTTATTTAAAGACCACCATAGTTAATCAACCTTAATTCACAGAATCACAGGATCACAGAATCACTA
>NW_010551183.1:0-357 GCF_000687285.1 Phaethon lepturus | reverse complement strand
ATGTAAGAAATACTGAAATAATTTTGAAATATTTTGCTAATACATAATAATACACAATAAAAAGATAGTAATAACTCTATAGTATGATAAATGATACTGAAACAATACAGTTGTATTATCTGTATACAGATCTCGAACATGATCTTCTCCTACAATGGGAGGGACATTGCTCCTCCAGTCCCCGTCTTGCGGGCCTTCCACTCAAGAGGTGCGGGAAGAGAGAATGCTAGTGAAGACTGAGACAAAGAAGTCATTGATTACCTCAGCCTTCTCCTCATCCGTTGTTACCAGTGATTATTCGTTATTGACTCAGCACATCCTTCGGGTGGTGGAAGAAGCACAACATGGTCACAACGA
>NW_010551182.1:20343-33628 GCF_000687285.1 Phaethon lepturus | reverse complement strand
GGAGTGAAGTTGAGCCCGGGAAGAGGGGAGGGGTGGCGGGAAGGTGTTTTAAAGATTTGTTTGGTTTGATTTTCTCACTACCTTATTCTGATTTGATTGCTAATGAATTAAACTGATTTCCCAAAGTCAAGTCTGTTTTGCCCATGACGGTTATTGGTGAATGATCTCTCCCTGTCCTTATCTTGACCCATGAGCACCAAAAGACAGTTAGTAGATTGGTCAAATAGGACAGACCAAGACACACATAATTTTTTTCATTGATAACCTAAAATTTAAAATACCCTGGATTAATTACCAGTCCCATGTCCCCACGCCTTTTTTTTTAATCAAACATAGAATCAATATAGCCCCTGAATTGTAGCATCACAGACTTTGTGATTAATTCCAGGTTTTAGTTCCTTTCCAGACTGAGTCTCGCACATTTACAGTGGCAAGTTACTTTAGTATTTAACCCACATTATTTAAACCCTAAATATTTTGGAAAGTCTCTGCTGAACGGCACACCCATCAGTGTCTGAGAATGGGCTGTTGTTGGGTACTGTTGTGGCTTAACCAGGCAGGCAGTTAAACACTATACAGACGTTCACTCACCCTCCCCTCCTAGTGCCCAGTATGATGGGGAAGAGAATTGGGAAGAAGAAAGTAAAATTCGTGGATTGAGATAAAGACAGTTTAATAGTTCAGAAAAGGAAGAAAAAAAAAATAATTATAAAAGGACATACAAAACAAGCGATACGCAATGCAATTGCTCACCACCTGCCAACTGATGCCCAGCCCCTTCCCGAGCAGCAGCATCCCCGGCCAGCTCCCCCAGCTTTATATACTTAGCGTGACGTCATATGGTATGGAATACCCCTTTGGCCAGTGGGGGTCAGCTGTCCTGGCCGTGCCCCCTCCCAGCTCCCCGTGCACCCCCACCTGCTCGCTGGCAGGGCAGCGTGAGAAGCTGGACTGACCTTGACTTCTTAGGAACAACTGACAACATCAGCACTTTATCAACATTTCCTCATCCCAAATCCAAACCACAGCACTATACCAGCTACGAGGATGAAAATTAACTCTATCCCAGCTGAAACGAGGACAAGGATAAAATGAGCAGGAGGAGAACAGAACAAAACAGGTCCTCTTGATTACATAGCAAAGACCACCTCCTTCAGGGCTTGTCTGGTTGGTGACAAGGATGTCACACTTACTGGCCTCTTGCTGGCCAATGGCACTTGCCATTTAAGGAAGTTTGCTGTCAATCATTAAGCACTGAATGATGCAGCAAATCTTGTCAATATAAAAATTCTCAAAATAATTTACATTTAGTATGGGCAAAGTCCTCAGTGTGGAAGGGAAACTGGTAGCAGATGCATGAAGTCCTCAGATATTTGTTCTGTGCTGATATGTAAGTGAAGAACAGATGTTTTTGAAGTTTCATTACTAAGAAACAAAAGGGGGAGTGAACATTCTAGATTATCTATTCACTGACTCATTTTAAATGTCAAACATTAAACCATTTAAATACTAATTAATTAAGTCTACTAAAACACCTCAGAAGTTCATTAAAAATTGCTTAATTGCAGAATTTATGCCTTTCCTTGTTTTTCTGCATTGCTTTTCAAAACTTGAGCAAGCTTGTTTTTTAGACGAAGTAAAATCTGTCAAAAGAGTAGCAGAAGCCAATGTTCTGAGTACACAAAGTGGATGAAGCAAGCCCACTATCTTCAACAAAAGCAAAAAAGCCCGTACTGCAGCATGGCCCCTGAATGAGCCACAGTGATATCTGCGACATCCTAGTTATCACATCCATGCACATCTCAGAAGAGAATAAGCATAGTACAAAAATAGCTTTAACTCCCAGAACAGCAAGGAGGTGACTGAAAAAAAGAGATTTTGCTTTTCTTTGTTATAAACCAACAATTAGGTAGAAGTAATTTATATGGAGAGGAAGAAAACAATAGCAACATGCTCTGTCTTTTGAGTGAAGCTGCTGTGGATGCTTGTATAATCTGCAGGATTATAGGATCTGGGAATCTGGTAAATAAGTAATTCTGCACTGAGTAATGAAAATTACTTATTCCAATTAACAGTGTAGGAGTGTGGTCTCAATCCTGAGGGGTTTACCTAGAGCTACTCCTTTCAGGACTCATATACACCTTTAACCATGCACTGCTCTTCAGTGGTGTTGACAGGACCTTGATGGCTCTTGAGAATAATCCAGCTTGTATTTCTTCTGATATTCTTCTGTTTCTCTCTCTGACTTGGCCAGTAAGCCAGAAGAGAAGGATGAGGGTAGTGGGAAATTAACTTCAGATTCCAGATGTTCAACTCAGGTTTTGGTTTGAGTTGTATGAAATGGAATGTGTGTGTTTCATTGTGTTCAGAAAGATGCAGCCATTTTTATTGACCTACATTTTCCATTTGCTTCCTTTCTGAGTATTTCACTTCTCCTGCTCTTATGCTTTTTGTTAATATCCAGTGACTAAAGCAGAGGGAAAATATTTTCTTAAATGTCTTAACTAAGTTCACTGTGAAAAGAAAGGTAAGAAATATCTTGCCTTTGTTCCTTGTCACATTTTCTTCTAGAATATAAAATCTGTAATAAAAACATTAGAAGGATTTAAAGCAGATTTTGAAACAATGGGGATTTAAAAGGTTGTCTGCACATGCCTAATCCTCTTTAAAATCAAGGTGAGAATTTGGCTGTACCCTGACAAGCTTAGGTACATCTAGAAAGCCCCAAAATATCAATGAGGTTTAAAAATGGGGGAGAGGGGAGCCAGCTGGGTGCATTAAAAAAAAATACAAAAAAAATTAATTAGATTGCTAATTAAATGCTATCTAGGATGAAATGATTAAACATTTATAGGAAGTTTTCTAAAGATACTCTTCAGAAGCCAGTGAGCTGACCTGGATTTGGTTTTTACAGCAATATGAAGCGCCAGCCCCTTAAAAAAGTCCTCCTGCCTTCAGCAGGTACTGTGCTTGCCCAAGGGCAGAATTTAGCAGCATGACAGTCCTTACAGAGATTTCCAGCCCATTCTCCTGCTCTTCTTCCCAGAGGATACCTTTAGTTACCGCCTCAACAGGACTCTTATTATATACTACCCAAGTGCTGGGCGTACAGCATGTGTTCACTATGGGGTCTCATAGACCCATCGGCAGTGCCAGAGTTTATCTCTCACGACAGCAAATGAGTTCTTGCATGGCTGATACCAACCATTCAGCTTTGCCCTGCATCAGTGCACTCCATGAAATGGATACAATGCCATGCAGAGATCATTGGTGAGGCTTGCCTGTAAAATACTGAGCCATCTGAGTGAGAGTCCCTTTTAAGCATGAATTACAATTGCTGATAACACATTTCATTTTTGGTAAAATTCTGTTGAAGATATTTGGGTCATCAGTGAAACAACAGCACCTTTTCAACTGTGGATGAAGGAAGAATTTGTTCTTCAGAGCCCTCCAAGACTTAGCAAGTATTTTTTAAATTTTTTGTAGAACATTTGTATAAGATGTTTTGAAGTGCCAATAAGACCTCTACAATCCCAGAAGATAATGGGATAGGTTAGACAGACATTTGTGCATTACACATGCATCCCTGAAATAATTTCAACTGCAATTCCTAACATGTACTTAGGATATGTGTACGAGAGCTGCTATTTTTGTTGATATAATAGTAGCTGAATCAGGGAATCTCAGGATTAAACCACACAAGCTATTACTTTTGGGAGCTCAGGCTGGTTTTGTGTTGTCCTTTCTGGATTAGGGCACAAAATGGATTCTGTAACATGGACTCTTCAGAGCGTTTCCAGTACAAAACTGCTTTCTGTATGCTGCATTCTACATTTGGGGTACTTTAACTTTATGGAAAACAGAAGTCAATAACTTCTGCCTGCAGAAAAACACATACAATAAAGACAGCTTCCCTTGAGCAGAAGTGCTCTTTTATAAAAAACGTTATATTTGGGACACTGTCTTACTATTGAACTCAAATAACTGCAACAACAGGATTATTTGTAACCTGAGTCACAGGGAATCTTAATATATCACATAGGTCCAAGATGTGAAGCTGTAAAAAAGTCTTCTGATTCAACTTTTTTTTTCCCCCAAAAAAAATGTAGGTTTCATGATATCGCATAAAGTTTTCCAAAGTTCCAGTTCCTAAATCAACAGTAATATATTATTACTATATTAGAAAATATTCACATTTTTTCATAACAATTGCCAAAAAGCTTTTATTTACAAATATCTTAATTTTCAGATTTCATTGGATTTAGCATGGCAAAAATGCCTGAAATTGAAATAATTGTAGAATCCAAAATATTTCTGTTTCTGGATTTTACTTTTCAATTCAACAGAAGCTATCTGAAGTGTTTTGTTTCAGTTCAACCAAAGTTTTTCTTGAGGTTCTACTTTCCCGAGGTATCAACAAACCACAAAAAATTAATGAGTCTTCTACACAGCAATTTCCGACACCTGCAGAACTGAAATACAATTGGTCATTTTTGTTCCATTTCAAAAACAGCATGTGACTCGTTCACAGCTCTGATTGCCAGGATGTCATTACTACTGTCATTTTCAGTCACCACTACTTAGCCACAGTAAATTGTAGGCATCTGCACATTCTTATACGCCTTTGACGACACAAGAATCTTCAGACCAGCTGGTGCTGAAGAACTGAGCAGACGTTACCTAGAGCATCCTGGAATTGTCTCATGTCTCATGTTGCCATTGAATGCATGCTCACTGTATCTGATGTGAAACAGGATAGAAAAAGGAATGAAGACAGGCAAGTCAGGAGCTGACAAGAAAATCGAACTGGATATTCTTCTGTTAGATTGATCCCCTTTTTTGCATTTAATGGTCCCTTCTCTCGCAAATTTTATACAAGGCATTTTCAAAAATCAGGCTTGTCTCAGCAAAAATCCAGGGAATAGATACTTTTAGCTAAGAACTTATTCTTATCTTGATTTAAGAAAATTTGTTATATCAGTTAACAGGTATTGTCATAAAATCTATGTCACCGAAAAGAACTGGTTGAATGTACTGTAGTTGTCTTTGCTTAGATACAATCAATAGACACTTATTAATCTCTCTCATAAACTTCAACCAACCTAAAAGCCAGCCCATATAACAATCCCAGGTGGACCTTGAAATGACAGTGAAACTCAAAGAAGAATGGATTAAACTTGTACTTCATCTATTCCCATCACTCTGATTTTCACTAGAGTGCTAGATTAATTTCATGGCACCTTCTTCATTGTTTGAGTTCTTAACAGATGAATATGGTGCTGGAATTTTAATGACAAACATATACTACCTTTTTGGTCAAGAGCAGTAACTGGTGTGAGCAAAGCTAAACAATCAATGAAGTATGAAGAATAGAGCTCTGATTCTGCAATACATGCTTGGCTGAGTAGAACTGATGCTCATCTGTGCCCTTGGGAGATCAGTCAGTAAAATAATTTATAGCTTTTGTTGCGTCTCTGGTCGGGCTATAAGACAGGAGTTGCACAGATTTCTATTAAATATCAGCAGAAGTTTCAAAAAAAGGTTTGCAAAGGATATCAGTGCTACCATTTTCTCATATCCTTGCCAAGGTATTTGATCCTACCATTATCCATGCACATGCATAATTTCAATCACAGAATTTTCATCATTGCTCTGGAGTTGCTTATCATAGAATCATAGAATCATAGAATAGTTTGGGTTGGAAGGGATGTTTAAAGGTCATCTAGTCCAACCCCTCTGCAGTGAGCAGGGACATCTTTAATTAGATCAGGTTGCTCAGAGCCCCATCCAGCCTGACGTGGAATGTTTCCAGGGATGCAGCTGATGCAGGGATTCCACCTACCACCTCTCTGGGCAGCCTGTGCCTGTGTTTCATAACCCTCATTGTCAAAAATTGCTTCCTTCTATCTAATTGAAATCTGCCCTCTTTCAGTTTAAAACCATTACCCCTTGTCCTATCACTACAGGCCCTGATAAAAAGTCTGTCCTCATTTTTCTTACAAGCCCCTTTGAAGTACTGGCAGGCTGAAGTAAGGTGTCCCTGGAGCCTTCTCTTCTCCAGGCTGAACAACCCCAACTCTCTCAGCCTGTACTCATAAGAGAGGTGTTCCATCCCTCAGATCATTTTTGTGGCCTCCTCTGGCCCTGCTCCAACAGGTCCATGTCTTTCCTGTCTTGAGGGCTCCAGAGCTGGACGCAGCCCTGCAGGGAGGGTCTCCCCAGAGCGGGGCAGAGGGGCAGAATCCCCTCCCTCAACCTGCTGGCCACGCGGCTTTGGGGGCAGCCCAGGATACGGCTGGCCTTCAGGGTGTAATTGTGTCAGGAATGGTATTCATGTTGTTGCCATTTTGTAATATCCTTGGGAATGTTTGCATACTCTTTCTGACCATGACCTTGCTCTATGCGAAGCAGTGGTGATGTTGTCCTTCACAGAAGGTGCAATGGAGCTTTTCACTGATCTCACTTGATTGTTATCTGAAAAGAACTTGCATGGTTTCTAAAGCACAGACTTATGCTGCAAAGAGCTATTGTTATGATTTTAAAGGTAGGAGGAGAGAGACAAGACTGACTGGTTTTGCAGTTGAAGGTCAAAACTGTCTCCAAGAATTCCTAAATATTCTTACATATATACAGCACACCCAAATCAATCTAAGGTCTAAAGTAAACATCACTACCCTTAAAAAGACAACACAAAGAGCAAGCTGAAGAGAAATGACACATTTTTGTTTTTCACTGAAACCAGAAAAATCCCCCTCTCACCCAAATTCAAACAAAAATTTGAATTGAACACTAGAAAAAAGTATTTTTTTGTGATTTCACATAGCCATACTAGGACCCGTCTTCCTTCTCCACACGAAGAAAGAGCAGCAGCTTCTTTCTTTATTCAGCTCACTCAAGGGATATTTGAGGATACTTTTCTGGAGTGATGGAAAGTGGGTTGAACTGGATTGAACTGAGTGCAGTCTCCCCTTCCCACAAAGATGCCCAAACACACAGATTGATGGTGCTGCACAGCTGATGACAGGCAGTACCATATGTCTCTGTGGCTGGTGGTGTTTCACATTGGAGGCCTCGGTGACCCTGGACTCCACATAGACTCCAGATCCCCTCAACAACTCAAAGGCTCTCCAGGCAATGCTGGTGCAAAGTGTTTCTAGTGAGAGTCAACAGTCCTTCAGGAACGGGTTGCTGTGGCATGGTCAGACAAGGTGCTAAGCCATTTGCGCAAACATTTGGAGAGGTTTTGGTTCACGGGATTTGTCTTTGACAGGTTAACACTGTGAGAAACAGTTAACATTGACAGGGTTAGCATGGACAGAAAGAAAAGCAATGGGACAAAGTGAGGCATGGAGGGGAGCAGAGACAGCACTTCTCCAAGGCCAGGTCTGGAGTCAGGCTTGGCATGGCTTTCTGCTGGTTGTTGTCCTTCAGGAAAGAACAAAGTTATTCTGGCCAGTATCAATTTGCCATGGCAGAAAACTAGCAAACGCTTCTGGGTCTCAGTTTTTTAAATTTGTGACTGAATATTAGTTTAAAGAATGGTGGCTGTGATAAATCCTACCAAGCAGATCAAGCTTCCTGGCATTCAGGGAAGTCCAAGGTATGTATTTGAATGGCTACAGGCCTTACACCCCATGCTTTGGGGGCTTTGCCCTTTCCTTGAAGACCATCTCCAGTGGTATAAAGAGACCTCACGGTTAGACATTCCTGAGGCCAAGCAGCTATAACAAACATGCTTGTGCTGTTAGCTGAGCACTTAGAAAGGGCAGTATATCTAACCCTTCCTCTTTGCTTTGGCTCTTCGGTAAAGTACAAGTCAAGCTCTTTTTACCACCTGATCATTTCAAAGAACATTTTGTAATACAGATACCGTACAGCTGAATGCAGACACATCTATCTAGGGCAGCCTGATCTTGAAGGGATTTAATGTTCAGATGGAGGGAACATGACCTTCCATTTTTAAGCTTCCATTTCAACACTATTTATAATTAACTGCATGCATAGGGTTTCATGTACTTTGAAAAGCTGAGGTTACGCTTGTGTTGCGGAGCCTGGGGAGACAAGGGTATACTTACACCATCCTGATTGTTGTTGTCCTGATATACTTACACCATCAAGATGCTTTGCAAGGCAGAACTGTAAAAGAGTTTTAGACAGTTTCTACCCCTGTAGCGCTTTGAAGTGTGCAATGGGATGATCAATTGACTGATTTGGATGATTGATGTTACTTTGAATTTTCAAAGTAGACCATCAGATTCAGTGTGTTTGTGATTCTTATTTGCTTTGATGTGGAGATGGTAAGCAAATGCCCAAGTAGAGTGCCACCAAATAAAAATTCCCAACAGTTTTCTACTGCTAGACTCTTTTGTAACTAGATTTTAAAAATTACAAATCGGCAAGGAAAGCTGCAAGCCAATGAAGCATCAGTCCCAATACTGGCTGATTCAGACATACTCACTTTGACAGTCTCCTCTGGATTCATAGATGAATTTCCCTGCGTCTTTAAATGACATCTTTCCCCTGAGGATCAGCTTTAATTTCTGGAAAACAAAACAGCAGCATTGCAGTTTTCCATACTAGGAGTGTTTCAAGTACAAGGATCTGACTGCTCATCTGCTCTGCCTCCCGGGACAGGCGGGGAGATAACTCCAACAATAGTTGCAATTGAATGACTCAATTACAGTAGCAGCAATTTCCCAACCTGATTACTTATGTCAGGTGATAATTCGCGAGCTCTCAGGCATGGTGTTACTTGGAAGCAGTCCTTCTTGCAGGACTAGTCCATCACATAGCAATAATGTGGTTGCTTTAGTTCAGTATTTTTTAAAAACACAAAACCAGCCTTTAAATATTAGCCGAATGTCTACGCACTGTAAATGTTTGGCCTCAAAAGATGGCTCCAGTGAGATTAATAAGTCTCCACTGAAATCAGTAGAAAACAAATTTTATCTTGATCAGTTGTTAGTGTAGATGGAAGAACCCTAAGGTAAGCAAGACCTGTCAAAAATACCAATTTTGTTGATATGTCACAAAAATCTGGTGAAATTTTGTAAAAAAAATAGAGGAAAAATGGAGAAACTGTTGAAAGGCTAGTTTTGGCATTTTCAGAATGACTTTCAAATATTTTTTAAATTTACTTCAGATGTATTTTTTCCAAGAATGGAAACAATGTTTCAACTGTTATGAGGAAAATCTTTCTGTTCACTTCAACTCAACATTTCAGGTGGATTTTATCTAGTTAAGCTGTTGTTATATAAGATACAGTGCAACCTAGTGGATAAAGCATTGGTTGAAGAAGCAAAAGTATTCGACTCTCTGCTCTGATATTGACTTGTGTCAGCCTACAAAATGCTTTAACGTGGGGTTTGATTTTGGGGAGGCCCAGTCTGGGAGATATATTGCCTGAATTTTGGGGTGCATATACAGGCAAAGAGTTTCTCTGTTGTGCAGAGCACAGCTCCTGCAGGAGGCTATGGATAAGGGATTCTCTGCAAGCAGTCACCTCCCCAGAGCCCACACAATTTGCAGGAAGCATTCAGTAGATCCTTCTCTCTGTTCCTCAGCAGAGGAAAATACTCTCCCAGCTTCATTTTGGGGAGGAGCCATTTCAAGGCTTTTCAGCACTGCAGGCAGGAATGAGATCAACTACTTTAGGATGGTATCCAAAGGATGAAAAAACTCACTTTTGCTGTGGCAGCAACCTTGGTTCAGGAAGAGAGGGAGGGCAAGTTTGGGGAAAGGACAAGAGTGCAGAGCTGAGGGGCATCAGTGAGATCCCAGCAAGCTCAGGGTGGGTTTTGGGTGCTGTAAAGTTTTGGTGGGGTCTGAGAGAGTTTAGGTGGGGAGGAGAGCCTTCCCTTGCTGCCTGCGGTAGCCACTACTGCTGCTTTTGGCGGCTGCGGAGGAGGCAGCGGGCACTGTTTGTGCTGCAGGTTGGAGCAGCCAATCCTTCTGCTCTGCTGCTAAATATTGGTCTATTGATCTTGGGCTCCTCTGAGTCCTTCATATTGTCCTAGTGCCTTTTACGTGGCTTAGAAGGGGACACAATGCTCACTCCCATGAGGTCACAGGTGAGAGGTGCTATGGGTGGGCAGAACCTGCTCCTGGGTGGAAACAACCAGAGAACTTAACAGCTTCAAAACTTAAAAGCCACAGTTTCCCATGTCTGTTGCATGTCCCAGCACAGCCATTCTTAAACCTGACATACAACTTATCCATGGGAAAATAAGGCTGTTAGTGTGGGTAAATCAATGTCATAAAGCTGTTTTTTATGGCTCCACCACCCTTTCATGGGTCTAGGGACATTTCCTCAGCTGCACTGTCACCCCGGCTGTGGTCCCTGTTCTGGCACTGGGGTTTCCTTTAATGACATTGGCACTCCTGGCTGTTCTGTGGTATATATTCCAGTTCTCAGTTACTGGTTTCTGACGACATGCTTGGGTATTTGTGTACCAAATTCACTGTGTGCAGTACATAATCTATATGCTATGCAAACAATATAAGACCTTTTTAGAGTGGCCAGCTGTGGTGGTATTTTTGAAAAATGCAAGAGAGAGGATAATAGAATTGGCCAAGTGTAGGATTCAGTGCAATTTAATATCCGGCATAACAGAAGTTCGTTCAATCTAAAGACAAGTTGGAGAGGGAATGAGAGCAGGTGCCAGCAGTAACTCCAGCACTTCCCTCTCACTAAACCATGCTGCCGTATGGCGATGCCAAGAAGCTGCACATCAAAGGGATGGCAGAACTTAGCAGACATATTTCTGGGGAGATGAAAAAAAATCACCAGCAGCTGAAATCAGCATCACCAGAAAATGGAGACAACCCCATGTGATTCCCTGAGGAATGAGAGGAGGCTGGAGAATAACTGGATGGCTCTTGCAGCAAAGAAAGATTTTCAGTTTATAAAACAACTGTTTCCTCCTGGAGTTCAAACTGTTATCAGCATTCAGCTATGCCATTTCTTTCTCTGTGGAGCTGGTATTTAACCCACTGACTGTCACAGCAAAACCCTTTACCAGGAAGGTTTGCCAGTTCCAGTTCTTCCGCTGTGTTGGTACCTGGTATTGGCATTGCTAATGCAGAAGGTTGCTATATCCCTGTTATCTGCAACTGGCTCCTGTGAGAACTATAGATGAGAGTTTCCTCCTGCCACAGTCTTTGAGCGCTGGACAAAGTTGGGGCACATTTAATGATCCAACTCCTCAGGGATTTGGACACGGGGGAGAAGAGGTTACCTCAGGACTTCTCCACAGTGTTAGGTAAACCCAAATTTTATTTATTCCTGATTTTCCTGTGGGCTGCTCCTACCATGGGAGGAGGTTGGAGGAAGGGGTGCCACCAGGGGACTGGGAAGAAGAGGGATTTGGGCTGGTGCTCTGGTGAAGGAACAGCTGAGATTCACTGCAGCCTGGTGCAAGCAAGGTGAGCAGCAGAGCTGTGATGGATGTGCTGCTTTGTGGAAGGCAGGTGCTTGGCTGCCCAGCCAAGGGGTGTGGATCTGTCCTCTACCAGGACCTGAGGCTCCAGAGCAAATTTCTCCCCACTTCTCCCCACAAACTCAAGTGTTGACTGAATCTCCTGGCTGGGTCAGGTTACTTGACATGCAGAGAACATTAGCATAATTTTGGCTTAGATGGCCCAATTCTGTTATGTGCCAGGTGCTGCCTAAAAGACAGCACAGCATGGTTGCCACCCCCACAAGTATCTGTAATCCAGTATGGGAGAAGAAACAATTAATTTTCTCCCAAAACAATAACATTTTGGTCATTAAAATGAGGTTGTTCTGCTGGCAGAACTTAACAATTGCTTTTTTTTTTGCAGGTGTCAGGACAGAAGAGATCTCAGAAGGTATGAAAGCAAGCAATGAAGCTGGCTCCCAGGTGTTTATGGGGACACTCAGCACGACAGACCAAGCTGAAGGTGTCTGAAAACTTAACATGCTGCTGATGTCAAGAGCAGCCCTGATGTACTTCTGCTACATTGAATGAAAGAGCCCTGGCAGGTCTGGGATAAACCGTCCACGCCTGACGTTTGATGTGTTAGAGAGCAGGAACCAAAAGAGAATCTCAAAAAGGAGGATATTGACCTAGTGACAGGAACATTTCTCAAACTGTGGATCTCCATCTCTGAGGCTGGCATTAAAATGGGACACCAAGCATTAAGAAAGATCATTCACATAAATCCTGGCAGCGCTCAGGGAACAGGGCAGCAGCTTTGCTCCTCTGAGTCAGGGAGCAAGAAATCGCTGCAGCTAATGGCTGCGAGCGTGTACCGGGGAGCGAGAAACGAACTTCAGGCTTGAACCCGGGAGGGTCTAGCTCTGGAGATAGGAAGTGGGAAAGATAAGCCTGCTGCCAGAGGGTCTGACAAACATTGGTCTCACGGTACGAGTTCAGAGTGAATAGGAGGAAAACAAAAGTGGAGTTGTTCAGAAGGTGGGCGGGAATGGAGACGCAGGATAACAAGGACCCGACTGAGTTTTCTGCTCTGTGAACAGCCAGGAAGGAGACTTTATCCAGAAATAATCTGAGATATTTCATTAGTTCTCACTATCCAGACCTGGAGATAGGTTAGTTTAACTGCAAAGTCATCCAACAGTGACGAATTTGCAAGTTGCCTTGGGAAACTGTTTCAATAACTTTCCCTGGTAATACAAATACATTTTCCTAACCATTATGGTATATAATTATTTTTTGTGTTATATAAATGCTCTAGAGCTCCAGGCATGGAATAAGGTTTATCTGCATTTGTGCCACACCAATGTAGGAGGCTGTATGTCTGGAGACCATAAAATGGGAGACAGCATCAGGAGGTGGAAAACTATGTCAGGGAACTATGCTGGGTACCACAGCATAACCAAAGAGCATGCCAGGAGAACCATAAAAAGTAAATATACTGAAGAGAAGCACAATGAAAAAAAAGAATTCAAGGAAAAAAAATCAATAAATGTCACAGAAAAAGGGGAAAAAGTAAAACAGGAATGCTTGGAAAATAGGAAAAAAGACCAGGAAAAAAACAAATAAACAATAGCCGGTTTTCATCTGAGATCTGCACAGCACAGAGAGTTGGCAACACCTGTGTGTTGCACCATTGGCAGTTATGCAAAAGGAACAGCAAGGGCAACTCATCTGTTCCGTGCTTACTCCTCTAATGAAGAGAGACATGCTGCCTGCTGGAGACCAACAGAAGAGCTTTGATTTTTCATGGGTCAGTTTATTTTGGTGCTCACTTTCAGTTTTGCTTCTGAAGTTTTTCCAGAAGAACTTTTTTCTCGCTCTCGCCA
>NW_010551182.1:8905-20312 GCF_000687285.1 Phaethon lepturus | reverse complement strand
TTTCCCTACTTTGCATTTTGCAATGTATTTCCAAAACTATATATATTTTTTAAATTAGACCCTTTTGGTTTTATTTTTAGCCTTATATCCTCCCTTATTTCTTAGTAATAGCTAGAAAATAACACATTAAGAACTGTGATGCAGAAAGGGAGAGGGGAGGGCTTTCCTGTTCAGAATCTGCTGACTTAATTTTATACAAGCTCTAGTTAAGGGGAAAGATAATTCTGAGCTCTCCTAGAAAATGTAGTTATAGATTTAATTCTCTGGTACCTGTTTTGCATGATACTGTGGGAGCTGGCCAGCTTCATTCTGAGGTCACTTTCTATCATCTTTGAAAGGCTGTGGCAATTGGGGGTTCCCTGCAGACTGGAGAGGAAGGGTAACTGTTTCTCCTATCTGCAAAAAATCAAGGAGGAACTGACTGGTCAGTTTTGCCTCTTACCTGGGAAACTGCTGGAGGAAGTCTCTAGGGAAGCCATTTCCATGTGCATGAAGGACATGAAGGTGACTGGAAACAGCTAGATTGGATTTACTAAGGTTAAATCTTGCTATACTAACCTGATTACTTTCTGTGAGGAGAAGATGTGTTCTGAGGACAAGGGAAGAGAAGTTCACGTTTTTCACCTTGACTTTTGAAAGACCTTTCACACAGTCTCCCATAGTGTCTTTGTAGCCAGACTGAGGGGTTATGAGCTGAATGGCTGAACAGAAAAGTTACAGATAAACTGGCTGAGTTTAGCAAGTTTGTGGATTACAGCAATATACAACAAATTGGTGAAATAACTGATAACCTGGAGAACAGGGTTGCTATTGAAATACTGACTGTCTAGAAAGAAGCTTTGCAAGAAAGGACATGCAGGTCCTGGTGGGCAACAAGTTGAACAAAAATCAGCATTGTGCTGTTGTAGTGATGGCATTGAACTAGATCTGGAGCACTCAATTTACAGGGAGAGGCTGAAGGAGTTGGGTTCAACCAGGAAACAGAAGGTTAACAGAGGGATTCACTTGCAGTCTTCCATGTCCTAATGAGTGACTGAGAGGAAAAACAGGCTCTTCCCAGACACACACGGTGAAAAGGGACAGCAGGAAGAAGTTACAACAAGAGGTATTTCAATTACACATTAGAAAAAAAAAGTTCTTCATAGTAAGAATTATTAAGCACTGGAACAGCTTGACAAGATCAGAGATTTTCAAAAAGTGAATAAACTCAAGCAACCTGATCTTAGTCTGAAGATAGCTTTTTGAGAAGGAGGTTGGACTAGACCTCCAGGTATCGCTTCCCATCCAGTAACTTCTCCTATACAATCATAGGAATATGATATAATATGATATAATAGTTTGAGTTGGAGGGGACCTTTTGTCGTGGTTTAACCCCAGACAGCAACTCGGCACCACACAGCTGCTCGCTCACTCCCCCACGGTGGGATAGGGGAGAGAATCAGAAGAGTAAAAGTGAGGAAACTCATTCATTGAGATAAAGACAGTTTAACAGGTAAAGCAAAAGCTGTGCACACAAGCAAAGCAAAACAAGGAATTAATTCCCCACTCCCCATGGGCAGCCAGGGGTTCGGCCATCTCCAGGGAAGCAGGGCTGCATCACGTGTAATGGCTACTTGGGAAGACCGATGCCATAACTCCAAATGTCCCCCCATCCCTTTCCTCCTTCTTCACCCCAGCTTTATATACCGAGCATGATGTTATATGGTATGGAGTATCTCTTTAGCCAGTTTGGGTCAGCTGTCCTGGCTGTGTCCCCTCTCAGCTTCTCATGCACCTCCAGCCTTCTTGCTGGCAGGTCAGCATGAAAAGCTGGACAGTCTTTGACTGCTTAGCAACAACTGAAAACATCAGTACATTAGCAACATTTTCTCATCTCAAATCCAAAACACAGCCTCACACAAGCTTCTTATGATGAAAATTAACTCTGTCCCAGATGAAACCAGGACATCTTTAAAAGCCATCTAGCCCAACTCCCCTGCAGTGAGTTGGGTTTAACTAGATCAGGTTGCTCAGAGCCCAGTCCAACCTGACCTGGAATGTCTCCAGGGATGGGGCATCTACTACCTCTCTGGACAACCTGTGCCAGGGTTTCACCATCCTCATGGTGAAATATTTCTTCCTTCTATCTAGTCTAAATCTGTCCTCTTAAAACCATTACTCCTTGTCCTATTGCATCAGGCCCTGCTCAAAAATCTGTCCCCATCTTTCCTATAAGCCCCCTTGAAGTACTGGAAGGCTGCAAGACAAGGCTCCCCGGAGCTTTCTCTTCTCCAGGCTGAACACAGAATCACAGAATCACTAGGTTGGAAGGGACCTTCAAGATCATCAAGTCCCCCAACTCTTTCAGCCTGTCCTCAGAGGAGAGGTGTTCCATCCCTCGGATCATTTTTGTGGCCCTCCTCTGGACTCCTTCCAACAGGTCCATGTCTCTCCTGTGCTGAGGGCTCCACAGCTGGATGCAAAACAGCAGGTGGGGTCTCATGAGAGCAGAGTAGAGGACCCTCTACTTGGGGGCGGGGCACCCTTCCTTGACCTGCTGGCCACATCTCTGTTGATGCAGCCTAGGATACGGTTGGCTTTCTGGCCTGGGAGCGCACACTGTCAGCTCATTTCCAACATTTCATCCACCAATGATTCTATTGTGTGAAGGCCAAGACATTTATGGCATGTTGACTGTAATGTAAAACTCTGTCAATATTGCCTAACACAGCCACTAGAGAGACACGGGAAAATGAACTTTTCTCAGTTAGTGTTTGTTGTATCTGTGTGGTCAATGCACTTATGGAGAACAAATCATAGAAACGCTGGCTGGAAGAGACCTCTGGAGGACTTATTCCAACATACAACCTTAAGTAATGCTGTTGCTGACAGCAACTCATATAAACCATAACATTGTTTAGCTGAATTTTGAAAACATCATTGGAATTCTGTTGGCCCCAGGGTGAAGTTTATCAGGTTCCTTATGACTTGAAGTTTTACCATCATTTGGCATATTTCCACCCACCTCATCTCCACCTGCAAATTTGCTGAAGATGCATTCTGTCTGATCATCTGGGCCATTGATAAAGGTGTGGAATAATATCATCCCAGAATCAATCCTTATTGTACTCCACTTGTTAGTGGTTGCCAGCTGGAAGCTGAACCATTCATTGCTGTCCCTTGACCCTGGTAATCCAACTAATATTCAGCCCATTTAAGCCCATTCATCCAGTCTATATTTTTCTCAATCACAGAAAATGCTTTGCAATCAGATGTCAAAAGCTTTACTCAAGATATCTTACAACTACTCCTTTTCCTTAGAGCACTTACTCAGGGTGATGATATTCAGCTAGAAGCAGCAGTCAGATAGGGCTTAGACAATGAAGAAGGAATTACTGGTATCAGCCACCACAAAAAAAAAGATGGATGTTTTCAAAGGGCAGTCAAGATCTCACTACACGATCACATAGAATGTATTCCTAGCCAATGTGACTCAAGCTGCCTTGACCTGGGAAGTTGTCTATGTACATAACCCTCCTCACTAGCCTTGGTCTGAGTTGCGGGGTTTCCAAACCAAGTCTGGGACTTACGGGAACAGGGCGCAGGCAGAGGAACTGCATCCCTGTCCACACTGGACTGCAGAGATGCCACTCACTTTGAAAATCCCTGTCAGACCCAAGAATGGGTTGACGGATCTCATCTGGGACCTAGCACACCTACTATTATCTCTTCAAGAATTAGCCTGAACTGATTGTTTTGACCATATTTGAAGACAGAGAGAGTTCCCTCCAACAGGTCAATTCATCACAAATCCATTCTGGTATTTCTTTTTATGTAGTCTATGTGGTGTGCAGAGAACTCTGTATGTTTTACTCACGTTTCTGGGGGTCACGGTGTTGTTGGCCTTTTTCTCTACATAAAGAAAAGTCCTGCAAAATAGTGCATTCCAATGTGCAGCCACAGGCAGGACCAGTCTGTACCACGCATGCTTTGCTGCACTGACTGCTGCTTTTGCCTGCCTTGATCAGGTACGAGTACTTTCACCCTGAGCACAGCCTTCAAGGTCCTTGGGAGAAAAAAGAAAGACAGTTTTAACAATTGTCTCATTTATGTGGTGTGAGCACAGGAGAAAAGTGCTGTGGAGTTTTCCAAACTGCTTTTCAGCACCATCAAATACATGAGATGAGATGGTCTTTGCTTTTCCTCCTGCTGTTGAAGGCAATAATTGCCGGTGATGAGGAGGGAGAATGTAACAGAACTACTACTGCATAGCATAGCCCCATCTTCATTTGCCGTCACCACATATAACTGGATTCAAAGAAGAGGTTTTCTGTTAAATCAGATGTTTCTGTATTACTTCTTTACTTTTCATGAGGAGTCTGTATCCTCAGCTGGTGAAAATTACCAATCTAGTTTGCCTTAGTGGCTGGCCCACTGTTTTTACAAGCATATCTCAAAACCTTTGTAGTATACTTTGACTAGTTCCCTTCTGAATGTGGGATCACAGCTGAAGGTGTCCATCTCACAGTCATGCTCATTCACCTAGGTATGAAGAAGAAGACTTTGCTTCCTTTAGGTAAAGGAAGTAATGTGTCCTGAGATACTGTGTGTACAAAACTGAAACCTGCTGAAGTTGGATGATGCTCATTTGAAAGCAAGATTCCCTCAAACCACTGTAATATCCTGAAAGGATGCATCTCTAATCCTACTCCTGCACTTGTATATTGAAAGTACAGCAAGGTCACTGCTTCTCAGCCCTCTTAATTAAAAAGCAGACCTCATGATAGGCAATTGTCCCTCAGGCCCAAGGATTTGCTTATCTCTTGCAAGCTCAGTAGCCAATACAGCCTTTATCCAGAAGCAGGATGAGAAGAATTGAAGAGCGAGACTCCCTACCTCTGATAAGCTTTGTAATATGCCTCACAGAAGTAAAAAGACATCTGCAAGATGATTTTTAACATAGTACCGGAAGCACAACAACGTGTGGCATCTTAACAGCACTGAAGCACTGAAGTTGCCTGAGCTCCAAGTGAGCCCAGGGCCTCCCGTCACATTTTTAATTTGCTAATGCTTGCAGAAATATAAGTGAGCAGCAGGTAGAGTCAGTTGAGCCCAGGAACTAACAAACTTACCTAAACAAGTGGAGGGTATAGCAGGTCTCTGTATTTTACTGCCAGCTGCACCATGCTTCAGATATATGAACCATAATACACTGGGATCAATGAAATTATGTTAACACATCAGTAACAACTTGAGGATCCAACACTAATAAATAGTTCCCATGGTACTACAAATCCTTGCTTGGCCTGCCAAAAGATACATCTCAGTACTGCAGAAGAAATCTGATCACAATAAAGAAGTCTGAGAAAAGCAAGTGAAAACTTTCTACAACCCCTGATTCTAATGTAGCTGCCACCCTTCAGTCAATACTGACTCCCTTTGGGATACTAATGACATTGTCTTTTCATTTGTCTTTGTGTACAGAGAATGTTAATGGAGAGATCCTTATCTGTATTTATTTCTGTAATAATGGGTATTCGGATCCACTATGTACATGCCTACCAAAATTGAAAACGGGTGGAAAGTAGGCTGCTACCTCTCTCTGCATATGGTGAAGAGAACTGTTTAATGGGGTTATACAGCTGGGAAGGAGCAAAGACAATGTGATAAAATGATATGAGGATTGGGCCAATTAATCCACAGCTCTCACTGATGTGATTTACATGGACAAGGAGTATATGGTTTACCCCATAATATTTTTTGAACCTCTTAAGATCACTTACATGTTCCTTTTCTATATAAAGCAAAAAGAGAACACCTACACATTTTCAAGGAGAAAGCTTAACACATAGGCAACTTCTTCCTGTGAACTAAATGTAAAATGGCTGCCAGATTCTTTAGTTATAGCTGTTAGAGATTTATGACTTCAGCCTACAGGCTACATGAAAAAGAAGAGTTATTATATGTAAGGAATAAACCTCAAGGGGAAAGACCACTGGGAACCCAAGTAGGAAATTAGGAGAACAAGTGGCCTCTTTAAGCTTCTTTCAGCTGCAAAAATCACCATTTTAATATTACAATTCAAAGCCAGAGGTCCAGTTTAAGGTGATGTAGCTCACACTCTTTGTGGGAAAGCTTGCACGTCCCACTTGTCATATGGCCTGGACAACAGTGCTGTTAGCATACAAGTGTGAGAGCCACACACACAGGGTGTGGGTGAAGCACACAAAACTGTCTGGAGGGCATGTGCCCTGAAGTCGTCATGATAAGTACGAAGATGACCAGCAGCCATATTAAATAGTAACTGGTGAATCACAAAGGGATTTCTGAAATGAAGGAAGAAACATCCTAAAAGAAGAAACATGAAGATTTGGGATGGGAACGAGAGATCTTGGAGTGAGAAGAGTAGCAGTCTGGACCTGGTTTGGGGTTGCCAGAAGTTGACCTGTGGCACCACCACCCTGCGCAGGCTGGGCTGAGCATCCTCCCTTGGCATGCCATAAGGACTCAGCACCCAGCCAGTGAGGGACAACATGTTTAGAAATCTGTAGGCATTTGTTAACATTTGTAAGTGTCTAGTATTGTGATTGTCTGTCACACTACTGATTCTGACCCTGAATGTACAGTTCTTCATTTGTCCATTAATTATGTGTTGATAAAAAATAAACAAACTGCTTTGACTCTTATTCCTAAACTGTTTTTCCCCTGCAATACCCTTTCACACTATCTGCGACTGCTGTCATCTTAGAGTACCTTCATACAAGTCCAAGTCATGTATCTCCCAAAAAGTCTTAGGTCCTGTGTTCCAGGAGATACATAACACATAGACTCCACATATAACACATAGACTCCACATATCTGCAGCTCTGTTGGCCTCCTGTGGAGAAAAAATATTTGCCTATAGCATCTGCTTACAGAAGGATTTTCTTATGTTTTCCACAAACACTTCCTTCTGCAAGGTGTGCTCCCCCCTCTCAAAACCAAGCTGTTAGAAACTGTCCTGAAGCCATGACGACTGACAGCAGGATGATCTCCCTGGGAAAAAATACAAAAGCAGCCAAACCATTTGTCCCCACTGTCCTACAAAAAACTTTGATTTCATATATTCCTCCTCCTGAAATATGTTATTTCAACTTATAATTAGGTCTAGCACTGTGAAAGGTTCTTACACCTTCTACATTGAACTTTAAATTTTCAGGGTCCTTTTCCATGGGGCATAGTTGTTCTTAGGGAGCAGGGTTCTTTCACTGCTTTTTCAGAAATTACTTCTGATGACCTTGGCAAGCTGGAACATAGCAGTGTTAAAACCAATGCACTGCTGCAATAAATACTGTATTCTAATTTTAGCGAAGAAGTAGCATTGATTTACACACATAATTGAATTCCACGAATAGACCTGCCTTGGATGAATATGGCCAACAGAAGATCTAATTTTATTTGCTTTCCTCTTTTTATTATGATTATGTCTCCTTATATGTAGAGTACACACAGTTTCTAGTTTCCTGGATCACTGTCACTCAGAAATGTTTAGGACAAGCTGTCTCCTCTGTTCAAACATTTAACAGGTATGATCCTTTCCTGATTAGCCTTCTGGTATGTTCTTAATTAAAATTGGGAAAATTAACAATGCCAGGTTCAGAATTATGATTGATTATACCTTTCCCTGACAAATGCATTTGGGAGACATCATCCCATATTTTTGTGTTCTTCTAAAAAATTCTGGTTTTCTAGCCTTTGTCTGTAGTTGTGTTAGTCCCATAGCAGTCTTATTCCCCCTAATTTCAACACTACTCTGCTAAATATGGCAATTCTGGGTGGTAGCTGTCATGTACAAAGTTTAAGGTAAGAAAGTAAAGCATTTTGTCTCCAAAACTTCAGAAATGTTCTCACTGTGATTAACAATTTTGGATGCTTGGGCTGTTTTACCCTATAAAACATTCGCTGTATAAAGATACCTGAGTAAACTGGAAACTGGCTCGGAGGCTGCATGAAGTCTATCTATCGCACTTTCAAAGCCTGGTGTATCCCTGGCTGCTCTGTCACAGGGGTTTACTTAAAGCCAGCGTGGGTTATATGTGTCCTATAATCAGTGTAGGCACCCTTGGAGTTAGCAAAGGCTCAGTAACCAGTAAGAAGAGCCAAAGTATCTTATTTTCTTGTTGCTTTCAACTTGGGGAAGAGAATTGGGCTAGGGAAGTCTATTTTATCACTTCCATATATATCTCAAGGCAACGTGACCAGATACTGGCTACAAGCTTACTAATATTCTTGTTTATCTTCTGTGTTGTTTATTGTTGAGAAATCTTAGTTTTTCAGCCAGCACCTTAAAATTTTACTTTCGCCTGTCTTCCTGTCTCCTCTGCTAGTTGAGATCTGCAGCGTGGAGGAGTGCTTTAGTGCAGATATGCTTTTGTTCAGGGTGACATAGCCAGTGTGCACGGGTTTCTTGCTCTGTTAGAGGTGCACAGTAATGGATGATGGCTTCTGCTGGTCTGATAGCATCATTAAAATTAATAGCACATGCAACTTCCTGAACTGAACAAGAATATTTAAAAGCAGACTTCAGGTCTCTAAGTCAAAAATGCTTTAACCCTCTCTCTCTCCTTGGTATTGAGTGGAGATTTCCCCATCTACCTGCAAGCCTATAGAGCAAGAAACTTGTTTAGGACTCTCTGCTTAACTAGATGTTTTTAATGCTTTTAAACATTGTTGAATACATAAAATATCTGAACATAAGTAGAAATTATCCTGATGAAGGAAGTTCCCCTTAGAATGAAAGCAAGCTCTTGCTACAGTGAAAACAAACATTTTTTCCCTGAAAATAGAAATATTTTCTGTTTCAGACAAACCTGCAACACATCTTTCAATCATAAACATACCTTCCTTTACAACACAGTCATATCCCAGTCCTAAGAAGACCTCTCAGCTCCTTTCAAATCTTGAAAATAGTACAAGCCATTCATTCCAGTTCATGTATCTAGACTCTCTTTTACACCAAGAAGCTGGCATGGATGGGAGATTTCTTCTCACTTCCAAAGCTGTTGTGGCTACAGTTCAACCTACCAATCAGGCTTACAGAGTATTTCTACATGACAGCACTTCAGTAATATAATTGATTTGTGCTGTTTTGTGCAGATTACCAAGAGTTTTCATGCATACTCTATACATAAGAGTAACCAGGTTTTTGCAAAGCAGTGGCTGAAATGAGGCAATATTGGCTTAATTTTTTATTCTGCAATGAGCTGTGGACCAGTTGGTGAGCAGTCAGACACAAGGGTAGAATAACCTTTTTTTCTCCTTTTCCACCTCTCAACCTCTTTTCTTTTTTTTTTTTAATTCACATCTTGAAGTTAGTGATGAGGGTGTCCATTTTCCCCTGATGCACATGGTAAAAAGAAAATAAATCCTCCATGTAGCTATAGCCATGAGTTTCAGTCTCAGGTCTCAGTCATCTTTTACAAATGACTTCAAAGGGCTTTGAATGAGACTCAGATGACATATTAAAGGTTACAGAAAAAGTCTGTTGAAGAAGCAGAAGCAGAGTGCCAATCTTGCCAGTGCATGAAGTAACCTGTGAATCAACACATCTATTTTATGACACTCCTGTCATCCTTCCTCAACCAGTGCCCACCACTGTGGAAAATGAGCTGGCTGGCTTCAAGTACTTGTACTTTTTGCAATTACTGTTTCTGTTTTTCTGTGCCACAGGGTTACTGCTGACCTAGCATATCTAGCATATCTATTTGCAGTCAATAAAGCATGAGATGGGATGGTTTAATCCTGGCTAATTTTCAGTCCTTATTTTTTCTTGGTCTCCTCAGTGTGTCTGCGGTAGGTCAATGTACAGCCAGTGAATTACTTTTTTTATGTCTTTGGTAAAATTCCTACGGACCCTTCTGTACAGAAGCAGCCTGTATTTTCCCTGCGCATCCTGCTGGAGTCAGTACGTGCTCATGCAATGCACCTTCTGCCTCCCTTCCCCACTCCTGTACATAATGTTTTGTAAGGTGCAAGGCTAAGACAGGGTCAAACAAAGGTGGGGACAGCTGGGAGGCATTGAAATGGCACAGATGTTCATTTGCTTTATGAAGTTCCAGGCAGCATAATTAGAAATAGGTGAAGTGGATTAGGCAAAATTAAGACTGGCTGACTTGGATGTGAACATTTTATTAAGAAACACAGCTTAGAGGAGAACCATGTGAAGTTCCATTGTAACCTCAAAGCCTCGTGCTCCCAGATATTTCTGACACTCTAATGGAAGCCCATAGGAAACTCAAAGTGCAGTGACTGGTAACGGGTTTGATTTGCACCAATGCCTTTTCATTGGGAGGCATTGTTACTCCCATAGTTTTCTTCAACCCCTCTCTGATCCATAACATCATGCAACCAGCTCTGAAAAATTATATTGAAATATACACTGGACTTTTACAGTCAAATCACAGTGTGTCCACCAAGGTAGAGAAGCTCCTTAAATACATACCAGTATCTTCCAGTAGTGCATTAACAGAGGCATGAAGATGGCAGTATAAATGGGAATATTTTCAGTCTGAGATGTAGGGTTTTTGTTAGATCATAGCAACTAGACACAGCCCTTGTTAATTTTTTCTGGGCTACCAACAAGAGCTGAAGCTCATTCCCAATCTCTGGATAGTTTCCAGTCTCCCTACCAGTACATACAGTGAGGAAGGGCCCCAAGCTCAACGACTGAACCTGTTGTCTACATTTAACCTGGAAAAAATCCAGGGCAATGCAGAGATGAAATACATCATTCTAGGCATTGTGGGAGTGGGTCAAAAAGACCAATAGAAACAAACAGGTAGAGGTCAGAAATAACTGCCGTTGTTTTTATATTCTTGTATCTACTGCTCTGAATCCTCGCAGATATGGAGGTTTCAGTGGCTTGGGAAATTTTTGCATGATCATTTTCGGTTAAGGAATTCAGTTTCAGTGAATGTGTTGTAACCATTCAGTATCAAGAGAATCATCTATAATACTCTTAAAACTGTCTGTTTTGGTATTTTAGGGGTAAAATAGGGTAAAAATATTTTACTTTTTCCATCTACTTCAAATGTCTTAAAATTATATTTTGAAATCTTAGGTAGCATAAAACCTGATAATACATACACTAAACCAACTGTCTACATGGATCTTATGCTTTTGAAAGAAAAAAAAATTAGATCAGGTGGAATCCAATCTTTTTGGGCTTTCAAACACCATTGAGTGTTAGTAGAGCCAAGTGGTGAATCAGTGTTGCTTCCACTGTTGGCCACTCTGGTTTTGCAAGACAGGTACAACTCACAAATACACAGAGAATAGTACAATGGAGAAAACTACACCATGAGTACATTTGAGCCTTGCTAATTTTTAATGTGTATCTAACATTATTCTCATCTATTCATGCATCTAATTCCATCTTAATAGAAACAGC
>NW_010551182.1:4557-8874 GCF_000687285.1 Phaethon lepturus | reverse complement strand
TGCTGAATTAGAAGTTTAAGGGAAATGATAAGAGGTCATAAAAGCCAGACTGTAAGGTTATGAAATCTAGTTATGCACCATTACACTTCAATTAAAAGATGCTAAAAGTGACATTTGCAATCATTCAAAAGTGAAGAGAAACAGGGCTGAAATGCATGTTTTTGTAAGATAATATTTTTCCTTAGCTATGACAAAGGAGTTCATATTTGAAGAAACACTCATTTGAGGGTACTAAAAATTAGATTGTATGTTTTTTGTTTTTTTTTTTTTTGTGGAATGAAAGAGCGGAAGGAATAAACCCCCTTTAATCAGTGAGTTGAAAAACTGGACTGCAGCACAGAACATAAGACATTTAATTTAGTTTATTTTATTATCCAATATAACAATTCACAAGCCAGAGAGTCCCTATAAAGATATTTAAAATGCAAATTGCACTGACATTATTTAATTTAATACTTTGGGTATCTGAGCGCTTTTCTGCATCCCAGTGCTTCCCACTCCTTGCTCAGGCAGGACAGCAAAAATCTTCCCACCAACACTGACAAAAAGTCAAATATAAGGTCTGGATTGTATTTCTCCGTGCAATCCTTCTCAGCCCCTGTTTCTCAGTTATTTCTGGGCACCTATCTCCATAGTCTCAAAGCTGTGGACTGAGGCTTTCAACTACTTTTCATTGGGTCTTAATAGTCATAAATTACCATAACCACAGCTCCACATACGGCATAGGTAGAAGACATAATTTGTCAAACTTTGCATTCTGACAAGCATAAATCAAAGGGCATCAAAGTGTTCATATTTAATTGCAATTTAATAAATAATTTGATGTGTTGGTTTTGCTTAATTTTACTGTTATGTAGCTCTCAACTCCATGCCCCAGCCGTTGCATAACACCTCCCATTCCCTCTGCTGTCATGCTACAGCTGCAAAAAAACCTCAATTTGCTGCCATCCCATTGCTGACCCTAGAGCTGCATTATGGGATCTACCACTCCTTCGATGCACAACTGCATCAGAAGCAGTTGCAGCTGAGTGAGGTGATTTTGTGCTGATGTAGATTATAAACTCTCAATTTCCCCATGCCAACAGCAAATCAGGGACTCCTGCCAACACACAGGTGGGAAAGGATGGTGGAGATCAGTGGATGTTCCAGCACTGCAGGACAAGTGTGATTATTCCCAGAGGCAGATCTGGGGCACCTGCTGTCCCCCACTCCCACTGCAGCCAAATCAGTGCTGAATCCTTCCCAGGGCTGCCTGTCTCCGATGACTGTGGTTTTACTGAGCTAAGTTTTATTTGTGATTTCCAGTCTTCATCATCTAAGGCTGGGTTCTCTGACTGAGAACAGAGAATTCAAACATACATTCATATGCTTATCCGTATCACTGAGGCTAAACAGGCCACAGCCATAAATAACATCTGACAGGAGAAAGGCATAAGCTTTTCTAAGGTAAGAGATGTTGCACCTGGTAGTTGATTCTGCCACCACATGAAAACTGAATAGTATCTCACCCTACCAGTAATGTCACTGAAATAAATGCTATTTCTGACAAAGCAAGACCTACCTACTAAGCTTGAGCCAGACCAGGTGTATATTCCCTGTGGTACAAAAGGAAGTCAAAAGAAAATATTCTAGCCAAATAACCTGATGTTCTTAACTCCTTAGGGCTCAGCACGTGGGTCTGCTTTGCCAGTCCTGGAGTCCAAGATAACTCTTTATTTTACTTACTTCAAAAATTAATAGAGTGAAGTAAGTAATTGTTGAAAATTTTCTCCCTAAGGAGATCAAAGCTCTCTAATCATTTGCAAAAGGCTTAAGGAGGGTCATCAGTATTAAACACAAGCTCATATCTGTAGTGCTAAAGACTTCATCTGGCCAAGATCTTCAAGACAGAAATATTCCATTGGAAAAAGAAAAACATAGAAAGCAGAATGAAAAGTTAAAATCTAAGCCCATCTTTGGAGACTGTTGACTCACAGAGGCTTGAAATGAGGACAGTTAGAAGGTGAAAAAGTTCAGCTCCAGTGATGGCCAGGTCAACTGCAACTGGAAAAATGATACTGGTAAACGGGGAGCCAAAAGAGAAAAGCTGTTTTCTAAAAGAACCTGAATATTTTCTAGGAATACAGATGGATTCTTGATTCTTTGATTATTGCAGTTTCATTATAGTAAGAAATAATGAGTTAGCTCGACTGTATAGCTGTACTGAACTTGTACAAATATTACTTTGTTTCCCACTGTCAACAATAATAACTTGAAGACATATCTAATTCTGCAGTAACATCTCGTGGCTGGATTTTGGTCATAATTGTTTATTTTTCCAGAAAGTAAGAGAGACATGGAGCACTATATCATGCTCAGAATTTCACTAGGTTTCTTGTAACTGCTGGCTAAGCACAGTGATAATGCTGATGTGCCTGTCATAGGATTTATCTAAGATCCAAGGAATGTATGCATTATATCAAGTATATTTTAAGCTCCATTAACAGCATATTTGCAGAGAGGGAGTTGTGTTATATCTAAGCACCTAATGTCATCTGTGCATTTCGGCTGGCTGACAGCAAAGCTTGGGAATAGAAATATCAGAAAGAAACAAACAACTAGATTGGGAAGGAGGATGACCTCTGGTTTGAAAGGAAATTATGGAGGACAGATTGGAAAGGTGTTCACTAGGGACATTGCACAATGTTATAGAAAGGAAAAAGAATTATGAATAGGATGACATGGAGAACACCAAAGAAATAGGAAGGCTTACATCATCAAAGTAGGCAAGTAACCAAAAGGAAATACTTCCAATTTTTAGTCCATGAAAAAGAGGAGTGCCACTACACATCCAGCCTCAGCTGAAATCAGAATGTTTAAAGCGTAGTTTGAGATCATGTGATCCTTATCATGCATTGCAGAAACAAAAAAAAAAACAAACCCAAAAATAAAAGAAAACCAAAACCAAAACACAGAACAGCTTGTGGAAGACTTAGTTTTGAACCCCTCTGGGTCTTCTGTACATGGTACAAAAGATGCTTGAAAATACGGGCTTGCCTCAGTTGCCTAAGCTGAGGCATGGGCCACAACTGAAGGTACCACTGAGTATCCCAGGCATAGAATCATAAAATTATAGAATCATGGAATCTTTGGGTTGGAAGGGACCTTTAAAGGTCATCTAGTCCAATCCCCCTGCAGTGAGCAGGGACATCTTCAACTAGATCAGTTGCTCAGAGCCCTGTCTAACCTGACTTGGAGTGTGTCCAGGGATGGGGCATCTACCACTTCTCTGGGCAACCTGTGCCAGGGTTTCACCATCCTCATGGTGAAATATTTCTTCCTTCTATCTAGTCTAAATCTACCCTCTTTTAGTTAAAAACCATTACCCCTTGTCCTATTGCATCAGGCCCTGCTCAGAAATCTGTCCCCATCTTTCTTATAAGCCCCCTTGAAGTACTGGACGGCTGCAAGAGAAGGCTCCCTGGAGGTTCTCTTCTCCAGGCTGAACAACCCCAACTCTCTCAGCCTGTCCTCAGAGGAGAGGTGTTCCATCCCTCGGATCATTTTTGTGGCCCTCCTCCGGACTCCCTCCAACAGGTCCATGTCTTTCCTGTGCTGAGGGCTTCAGAGCTGGATGCAGCACGGCACGTGGGGTCTCACCAGAGTGGAGTAGAGGGGCAGGATCACCTCCCTTGACCTGTTGGCCATGCTGCTTTGGATGCAGCCCAGGATATGGTTGACCTTCTGGGCAGCAAGCGCACATTGCCAGCTCATGTCCAACTTTTATTCTACCAGTACCCCCAAGTCCTTCTCAGCGGGGCTGCTCTCAATCCCTTCATCCCCAAGCCTGTACTTATACTGAGGGTTACCCTGACCCAGGTGAAGGACCCATGTAGTTCACATGGGTCCATTCCTCAAGCTTGTTCATGTCCCTCTAGATGGCATCCTGTCCGTCAGACATGTCAACCACACCATTCAGCTGCTTGTTTTTTCCAAACCGTCCAGCCATCAAATCCATCTCTATGCAATTTAGAGAATAGGATGTTGTGAGGGACTGTGTCAAAGGCTTTACAGAAGTCCAGATAGACAGCATTGGTAGCTCTTCCCTTGTCCACTGATGTGGTCACTCTATCATAGAAGGCCACTAGGTTGGTCAGGCAGAACTTGACCTTTGGTGAAGCCATGCTGGCTGTCTCAAATCACGTCCCTGCCCTCCATGTGCCTTAGTATAGCTTCTAGGAGGATCTTCTCCACGATCTTCCTAAGCACAGAGGTGAGGCTGACAGGGTCCTCGCTACCTTTTTTAAAAATGGGTGCAATGTTTCCCTTTTTCCAGTC
>NW_010551182.1:0-4494 GCF_000687285.1 Phaethon lepturus | reverse complement strand
TTCACCTGACTGCCAGGACTTTCCAAATATCATGGAGAGTGGCTTGGCAACTACATCCACCAATTCCCTCAGGACTCTGAGATGCATCTCGTCAGGTCCTGTAGACTTGTTCAGGTTCCTCAGGTGGTCTCAAACGTGACCTTCTCTTACAGTGGGAGGGACTTTGCTCCTCCAGTCCCCATTGTGCAGGCCATCCCCTGGAAAGGTGTGGGAAGAGGCACTGCCTGTGAAGACTGAGGCAAAGAAGTTATTGAATACCTCAGCCTTAGTTTGCCAGTCTTGCTCATCAAGGGGTGTATACTTTCTTTGACCTTCCTCTTCTGGCTGACATACCTACAGAAGCCCCTCTTATTATTCTTTGCACATCTTCACAGGACTGCCAGGTAGGACACAGGACTTACAAGAAACAAACACTCTGAAGCAGCAGCTGGCGGTCAGGTGGGCTGCCCCACAGCACCCTAAATGCATGTATTTAGGAAACTGAATTGTGCCCAACATCTGTCTGCCTCGGAGGATGCTATGAACTAACTTCCATTTATTACCAAGGGTGATGAGAATTCTTGACATAGAAACAAGAGTTTTTATAGCTCTGTTATCAGAATAGTTATTTTTTAAGTTAAAAGTTAATTAAAGGATATGTCTCATTTGCTCTTCCAAGTCCCATCAAATCTTATTGTTGGTGATCCAAGGTTTGAGAGATGTATTTATATTCGTATCTGTTTTTAGCTCAGTTGTTTCCCCTAGTGATATTTTCTGCTCTTTTATTTCTTATTAGTAGAACTGTATTTTTCTATCCAACATCACTATAGAGCAAAGCTTTTTTTCTGAAATGCAGCATTTTTAATAAGTGAACAGATGTTGGTGGGAGTGTTTCAAATATACACTTGAAAATGTTACACTTGGAAATGAAGTCTGATAGGTCTAAAGGAAAACCTAGGATTTCTAATAAATTAGGAAAAAAACCACCTAGCTGTACAAGGAACTTTGCAAGATGTTGCGAGGACAAATACTGCTGCAAAGCTGGAAGGAAGCCAGGAGAACACAGTAAAGCCAGGAAGACAGAAGAGAAACTAAATGAGAGAGAGAAAAAGAAATAAGACACAAGACAAGACAGCTGATAGAAACACAGAAAAACGGGCAAAGTACAAACACAGACTTGATGAAAGATGTAGAAACTGTAGAAGATACATACAAGAATAGTGAGAAAAAAGAACAAACCCCAAACCTGGTTTGCTGTAGCACCAACTGGTTGAATGGGACTTGTAAGGAGAGGGTGGATTCATAAAATGCTACTTTTGATAGTAAATCTGGCTTCAGAAATACATGCCTTCTTCTGTGCCCACACAGTGGTTCCCGCACATATCACACGTATCCCCAGCTCCTTGCCTACACTGCTTGGAGTACTTCATCCTGTTTTCCTTCTCATTTTAAAGGGTTATATTTAACTTACAGGCAACACGTATTTCTGTGACCCTGGTTACAGATCAGCCTTATGAGAAGTGCCAGTGTGGCAACCTTGTGCTGCAGAGCAGGCGAGGGAGCAAATCATTGCCTGTGCAGAAGGCCAGGGACCGTGCTAACTGCCATGGCTTTGCCATCATAGCCCACAGATCCAAAAATACCTCCTGACCCAGCAGCTCTTTTGTTGCCCCGTTCTGTTTCTCTTTCCCCAAAGCTGTTCCACCTGAGGAAAAGCTTGTGGTCCCACTCTGATCCCTGGTTAATTCCGTCTCCCCACAGCAGCGCTCACTGCGATGCCTGCTAGGTCAGCAGGTATGGTGGTTCCAGAAAACTAGAGGCGTGGAATCTAATTTTTTAAAATTCTTTTATTTGCCCCTACCAGGTAAACTGGTGGTAAGCATGACAGGTAAAACAGGGATATATCTTTAACAGCTGCTCTTTGAAGGGATGTGATTTCAGCAACTGTGTGTTCTTTTCAGACATGGCCAAAGACACATTAAAAAAGGTGAATATGAAATAATGAGGAATATTTCAAGAATATGAAACTTATAAAATGAGCAACACACTGCATGCCGTGCTGGCTTTATCACGGTGCTGTAAGTGCTGAAATCTCAGTGCTGTAGCCACAGTTTGGTGGGCCCAGGCCCTGGTGGGAGTGCTTTATAAAGGCTGTCCTCCAGAGGCTAATGTCCAATGCTATCAATGTCAACAGAAAAATTATAAAAGGAGGATAAATACTCCCTTTGTAATTGCAGCCATTACCCTATAGCCTGCAGCTCAGAAACAACTGGTACGTGACATGTACCCGTACGTATGGGACATGGTGGCGCTGGATTAATGGTTGGACTTGATGATCTTGAAGGTCCTTTCCAACCTAGTGATTCTGTGATTCTGTGATACGCCCATTCCCATGAATTTAGTGAGGCACAATTCAAAACAGGATTAATTCAAGTGCTGCCTACCAACAAAAGCTTAGCAATGATGATATTTTAGGAAAGCTGTTGATTGTGGAGTCTCAAGTGGAACACCAAGAAAAAGAAAGCGGAAGCATAGGGGATTACACCTCAAGGAGGAGTTGAGACAGAGTGAATGATAGAGTAAATAAACTGTTATCAGTTTTGATTACGTTTTGATATTGCCTGTCTTCCCGAAATAGGATGAATGTTCATGGTTCTCTTGAAATGTGAGGATGCTAATGATGTCAGAGTTCAAGGAGCATCTGAATGATGCTCTTAGTCATGTGGTTTAGTTTCAGGTAGTCCTGTGAGGAGCAGGGAGTTGGACTTGATAATTCTTACGGGTCCCTTCCAACTTGAGATATTCTATAATTCTATGATTCCATGTAATGTTACTAATGATGCCAATGATGAGAACGTACTGACAGGATCTCTCCCTGAGACAGCAAAAATTACGGTCTCTGAGTCTTCTTAGCGCCAAGGCTTTTACAGGGTTTGGCCTTTGCAAAATGCCCTGTCAAAGAGCAATCTAGGATAACCAATGAAACATGAGGCGAGGGGTTAATATTGCACTGAGAAACAGTGTGTGTGTTACACAGAAAGACGTGGCTTGTAGAAGTATCTATCAGGTCATTTCGTCCCAAATGAGTGTGATTCCTCACAAAGTGAATGTGCTGAAAGTACTACTTTCTTCTTATTGCTTACACTCAATCATGTAATTAGAGTTAGTGCCTGAGACCAGCACTGCACCAGCCCTGGGAGTTGATACTGCAGAAGCAGATTAAGCTTCTTCAGAGAGCCGTGCAGCACAGGCCACAAAGCTTCCAGCAGCAGAAGTTCAGTCAGAAAACAAGAGAAACGTAACAGGAAGGGAAGTAAAGACATAAATGTTTGTATGCGCTTGGGAAAGCAGCAGAGATTAAAACAACTGCAAAGGCTGGATGCCATATGATAGAAAAGGAAGGCTTATTTACAGTGCAAACAGGCCCTGTGGTTGCACACTTGTAGCAGCAGACGATTTTGTGGTTCTCCTGCATTGTCCTCCTATGAGTACAAACACCTACTTTATCCATAAGAGGAATAAAAAAGTATTCCAGGAGAGCTGAAAGCTAGAGCTAAGGTAAGCACTCACAGAAGGGGAGAACTGCTACTACTTCAAGGGTCTGCTGGTTTTTTTTGTTGTGTGGTTTCTTGTTGGGCGTTTTTTTGTTTTTTGGGGGGTTTTTTTACTTTAAGCAGCTCCTGTGAATTTGAGGACAAAGGGGCGTTTTGACGTTTCTGGATATTTTTCTTGAAGCAGTGCTTTGAAATACTTGACATGATTCTGACAACAGTCATAGCGACATCCAAATCTTTGGGCAAGTCATCCATGAAGACATCTGTGGTCTTGCACATGATTACAGTCTCCTGTGTTAGTTACTGACAGCAGGTGCATCACTGCTTATCCTCCACGAGTTGGAGTAAGGCTCCATCCATGATGTTAAGTACTGATGGGAAATGCACACACCTGTAAAACTCCTGCACGTTTTTTTATTTTTGGGACATACCGTATGCCTGCCAAAAAAAGCATCTCAACTAAACTCTCACAGATTATGTACAGGCAGGAGGACTCAGATATGCTGCCTTTGGGATAATCCCATGACAAAATTATTCAGAGAACCTTGACAAGCATTGGGAGCACATGGTTCTCCTGCACCTTGAAATTAATCAGAGGAGCTCTTATATTAATTTATTGCCCAGGATACAGTGAGTCCAAGGTGGAGTTAACCATGTTTAGAGCAAACCAGCAAACCATATTTGAATGGAGTGCATGATCATAACACCAGAATACTTAGAAATTTAATTGGGAAACTACTGGGATGGTAGTTGAGTCTAAAAGTCTTCTGAGTTTCCATCAAGATCTTAGTTTTGTTTGTTTTTCTTATGAAACAGTAAACCAGGTCCTACATTTTTTGTCATCTGTCCTTCATTAAGTCTGCATGCCTGAGCAATGTGACTTTTTAAAGTCATCTGCTGGAAGTATAACACGGCAGAGAGGAAACACCTCTGCAGTGTGTGGAGGATAACTTCCTGACAC
>NW_010551181.1:0-24717 GCF_000687285.1 Phaethon lepturus | reverse complement strand
CCGCTTGTGACCAGCCGACATTGATGTTCACTGCAGCACTGTCTGGAGGATTTATGTAAACATACATGCACTCATCCAGGTTAATTTTGAATGATCTTTCCTCCCCACTCCTTCTTTTCATCTGTCTGCCAGAAAACATCTGGAATGTCAAAACTATAATGTTAAAAGTGGCCAAGATGTCACTGATACTGATTAAATGATCAGTAATAGTTTCAAAATCCTTAATTTTCCGATGGTCATGTAATGTAATAACATAGTAACAATTATTAATCTCTGTTTTGGTGGGTTTTTTGGGGGTTGGTTTTTTAAAGAGTTTCTGGCTCCCAAAATTGAGACAAAAAACTGTTTAAGAAAGAAAATTAAAATTGAAGATTCTGGAGCATAATTCTTCAGCAAACAATGACAGCTCTAGCAAATTCAGGATGTAAGTAATCAGAGCTTTTTTTTCTTTTTCATAAAGCCATGTATGTTGCTTAAAATTTAAGATTTCAATTTATCTCTCTGACCAATGCATGTGATTTAAATGATTTGGAAATACTAATTCAGTGTTTTGAGATGTTATATTGCTGTAGTTATCAAAGTTACAGGCTGTGTGGATATGGTATGGCAGAGTATCCTCATGCAAATGCTGGTAGTAAGCAGGAAAGTTGGGCTGTTTCTTCAGGAAAGCAAGTTGAGTGTTGGTGAAAAGTTCAAAATCTTCTGAAGTTGTTTTAAACAACAAAGTCTACAAACTAGGAGCATGCAGCATCTTTCTACCATTTCAGCAATGATGGATTCTAACAGGATGGTAGTAAGAACTATTTGCCGCATTACTGTGTCTAGGATGGTAACCTAATTTCAGCACATTATGTAGGCATTCTTCTACTTCCTTTGTACAAACCAAGATGAGTTGCTCAAATCTGGATGACCTTATGGAAATAAGCATCATACAGTTGTTGCTCTCAACAGCTTATGTACACCTATTCTCATCTTAATGATGAAGCTCAGCAGTTGGAAAGATCATGACTGAGACCTCCCAGGATGATGAAGAGCAGCTGCTAATCATGCCACAAGTTATGCAACTGCTGGGGGGGAGTTCAAAAACCAAAGCAGATTGCTATGAAGACAGTCCTATGTACAACAGATAGATATCTATATAACTGTAGGGATAAATACTTACCTGTATGCACAGGAACATCAGACAGAGCCAGACATCCTTCTCCTCAGGGGAAACTCAGAACCATGAGACACTACGTGCATTTTGCTCTACATGAACACCATTATATACCTCCAAGGTGAACCCTGGGATCTGACTCGGAGATTGATGAAAGTCAGATTATCCATGTTAATATTCTGATAACATTATGTCAATAGGGTGGAAGGACAAGCATATAGGATGCAAAGGGGAAATATTTCTATGGATCAGTGCTTCCTTTGCAAACAAAATTTTGGGATAGCGAACCCCTTGGACAGAAAACTTTTTTGCATAGAAATTTTTCCATTCAGGTCATGTAATACTACCAATCAATAAATAACTTTCTGAGGACTGTTGAAGAACAAACACCCATTGCAAAACATGCCATAAAATGGGAGTTGATGAATGATATGATGAAGTGTCCTCCTACAACTCTTTCTGAACATAATGCCAGGACATGTTTGGTTACTGCTTGTCAAATTAAGACAATTTTCTCCTTTCAACAAGCACCTCTTAAAAAAAAAATCCTTATTAATTAATGTTATTATTCCATAGCAACTTCCTTTACACTGTCACAACAAAGATCTGTTCCATCATAACAAGATTACGTAAAATATGCACCCTCCTTTGTTGCATAACACCACCTAAAATGGTCTTTACATAAGCTTCTTTTACCAATTAATTTTTTCTGAACATGTATGCCTTTTGGACAATCAAAAATCTGAAGTTGCTTTCTTCAGCTTAATAAAGCTGTTTTTATGGTCTTGCTGCTCCTTAACTCCTTAAGAGATTTATTATCATTATTCAAAAAGATAGTTGATAAAGAACATTTAACTGTTTAACAATACTCAACAGACAGTTGATTATAGAAAGACACATCAGTGCACATATGGCAGGCGGATAAATTATGCACATCTGGATTACTTTTGGCAAGAAACACAGCTAAGTGTCTAAAGCCAAGTTAATCAGTCTGTCATTATCAATATGTGCATTTAATTAAAAGACAGCAAGGATTCAAAGTCATATTTTCTATTTCTTCATAAATGTTCCAGTGCTTCATGAGACTGCAAAGCAGGTGACAAAACACATTGCTTAAATTGACAAAGGCTGTATAAACAGGGATAATTTTGAACTTGCCGTGCATATAGGAGTAGCCAAATTTTCAAGTCAACTCTATTCTTTATTAGTTTATACTAAAAATATAAGTACACAGGCAAGGCATATAATAAAGCTCTAAATAGCCAGCCTCAAAACTTAGCTGAAAATGGTTAAAACAATTTGGTAAGTTCAATGAAAATGAAACAAGATTGAATTATCAGCAAAGTTGCAATTACAAACTCATTTGTATCAATAATTGTTTATTTTTAGCGATAGTTTAATGGTAAAATATGCCACCCCATATCTAACTTTCTTGGCCAAAACAAAATAACAGATTAGTAGTAAATAGAGCTTACACCATCTTGAAAGGCAAACATAAAACTGAAGGTTGAGAAGTCATGCTTATGCTTAATTTACATCTAATATTAGTAAACAAAACATAAAAACTCCAATAGATATGGATTAATATTTGCCATGGACACCAATAGGTATATAAAACCAAATTAGGTGATGTCCTGGTTTTGGCTGAGATAGAGTTAATTTTCTTCCTGATAGCTGGTATAGTGCTGTGTTTTGGATTTGGGATGAAAATAATGTTGATAACATACTGATGTTTTTAGATGTTGCTAAGCAGTCAAGGACCATTCAGCTTCTCATGTTGGCCTGCCAGCAAGAAGGCTGGGGGTGCACAGGAAGCTGGGAGGGGACACAGCCAGGACAGCTGACCCAGGCTGGCCAGAGGGATATTCTATACCATATAACATCATGCTCAGTACATAAACTGGGGGAATTGGCCGGGGAGGCGCTGAGGTTCGGGAACTAACTGGGCATTGGTCAGTGGGTGGTGAGCAATTGTGCTGTGCATCACTTGTTTTGTATATTATTTTTCTTTTTTTTTTTTTTCTTCCCCTGTCCTATTTTTCCTTACCTTTTCTCCTTGGAGAGACAATTTAAGGGGGAGACATGTTCCTTCACCCTCCCCCCCCACAATGGGATGGGGAAGAGAATCGAGGAAAAAAAAGGAAGAACTCATGGGTTGAGATAGAGAGTTTAATAGGACAAACCTTGTCTTTTCTAACAATAGCCTGCCAGCCCCAGAGACAGACTACAAGAGATATGTGGCTTGGCCCTTACAAGACAAACTTTAGATACTATGTGTAAATAATAATGTTTCCCTAGTGCTATGAAATACAAAAAAGCTGATATGGCCGTAAAATATAGAACCATAGCACAGTAAAACCTTGCAGATCCAGTACCTGCTTGCAGCACACAATTTAAAGGAGAAGTAGCATGGAGTTGTTGGAAGGTTTCTGGTATTGATCCACATCTAGCATAGAAAATTATGATGATAAGCAAAGTTTTATTTTGGAAATTACTCTCAGCACCTCAAAGCTCATGAACAGGAAGACTATGATGGTGGTGGTATCTATAACTCTTCCTCTGTAGGAACAGCAAGCATTCTACTAAAAGGGTAGATATATAGAAACCCGACTCGAAATCAGAGAGGTTTTTAACAATAAGGTGATAAACCCAAACTCTTTTTGAAAGACAACTATTTTCAATAGTGTCCTGGTTTCAGGACAAATAGCCATGAAGTAGAAATTTGCTCAATAAGACTAGACTTCAATTTTCCTCTTATCACCAGAAATTAAGACTTTCAGAGTGCTTTCAAGTAAGACAATTATAAACATCATGGTGATGACTAAGTGTTCACATCTGTCCCAGCAACAAAAGCTGCAGATAAGAAAACATTTCTCTGTTTCCAAGCATTGCACAAAGCAGCCATCTAAGCAAAGTCTGAAGATGCAACAGAGACAAATTTGATAGAGGTTGTGAGACTGATGGCCCTGCTAAGATCTATCACTGTTGTAGAGGGAGGGCAGTTGTCAGGAGTGCAGTCAGCTGAAAAATGCTAAATTTGTGGAATCCTGTGGTGTTTTGCAGGATTTCTGGTAGAGTTTTCCTGCATTTCTATAGAACTACATCAGTTTCTTGCCGAGTCTTTTGTGGAGCTCAAGCTGCAAATTCCTTTAAATAGGTACAGGATTGTCACACATTTCAAGCAGTAATAGTTTATACTAGTCCTCACAAAACTCCCATAAACTGACTCCTGAAGAGCCTCATCAATCTAAATTAACAACAAATTAACTGATGAAGCAACAATTAAGGTCCAAAAAAAGAGAACTGGGAATCAGATTTAAAGCTTTTTCTTTTTCATCTCTGGAAAAATGCAGTATTTTATAAAAGCTTGAAAACAGCTCCACTACACAAACTAGCCATGACTACTTTTTGCCTATTAATACAAAATTAAAGAATCGTTATCCATTAGCACTTACATTCTGTATATTAACACTTATATTCTGAATATTAGCACCTACATTCTGACTTATTAATTCTGAAATACTTCTAAATAGGAACAATATTTTCTTTGCATACAAAAGATGAATTAAAATTCCATTAAGAACATACAATCAAGCAAAAGAAATGGAAACAACTGAAATAATCTAAACAGTAACAGAGAATTTTAATTCTGCAGGATTGAGAAAATTATGACCTTCAGTGGGTATACTAGCAAAATGACCACTTCAGTATGGACATTTCACATATCTAAAAAATATTTTATAAAATACTATTTATGCATTATTTAACACCATACCTGAATGAACAAGTAAGACCTCAACCTAAAATAATCAAAGTAGTATTTTACCTTGACATCCCGCTGCAAGCTTTTTGTAGGCTTAATTTTTTTTTTAAAGAATGTTTATATCTCCTCACTGAATTATAGGGGGAAAATGATCAGACAAATAGAGAATATTAAGTCACCATAGATCTCAAAAAACATTCAACTCTAAGGTTCAACTGTTTCTGGATCATACACCCTTAATTAGAAGATAGTGAAACTGACTGTACATATTGAAAGTATGCAGAAAAAGTTTCTCTATAACAGATAACCAACTAGGAAATACTGTATATTATATATTTGGAATGCCATTTCAGAACTTGACAGTGCTATATTTATTTCCAGAGAGAAAGAGAATCCAGATGGATATCAAACATGAAAATCTTTTTCAAAGAGACAAAGAAGGTTTTGAATGACACAATGCTCAAGTGTCAAAGCAACATTACTATCTCCTTCAATTAATTTGCAGCTATTGCTGTCAAACAAGTTACAAACTGACAGGTTATGTAAGTACACTAAAAATTGTATTGTGAATATAAATTCAAAGTTTAAATTCAATGAATTCAAAAATCAAAATTCATTTTCAGTGAATGAAACCTAATGATTTTCATACACAGCTTTGGCACATTTTCCAGCATTCGATGTATTTTAGTCAATTGAATCTAACATAGTGAGTCCCTGACTGATAATCCTGAGCAAGGTAAGTCAGTCAACTCTTCCTTCATTGCTTTATCATAATACCTAGACAATACATATAGTATTCTCAAGCATTTTCAGTTATTCATTGCAGGTCTCAGAATACTTAAAATTGTACTTTTCAGAATACAGAAGTTGAAATAACTGTAAAGCCCCCAGGACTAGAAAACTGGCATACTAGTGTATTGCTTAAATGATTTGCATAACAACAACAATTTATAACTGAGGCATCTTTTTAATTCAGTTTTTGTGTGTCTGAGAACAAAATGGAGTGGAAAGAACAGAAACATAATTATGAATCTGAACTGTCCTGAGAAGGACAGTTTTGCAATATATTTTGCATCCAAGAAGCTAGATTTCTAGTCTCCCCTCAGCCATGGTTCTATCTAATCTAGGACATTAGTCAAGTTCCTCCTTTTTCAATACATCTTTGTTTTCTCCCTCCAACCCCTCTCTGCCTGAACTGTCTTCTACAACGGTGTTTTAGGGCACTGTCCTTAGATAACAGGTCTCCTCCCCAGCATGGTGTTGGCTACAACTGCAGACTCCAAACAATATTTTTATTGAATGATACTTAATATACACTGCTCATCTTCAAATGCCTTATGGAGATTCAGACCCATGCACATCCTGATCAATAGTACACAGGAGAGGATTCAAATACAAGGCCACGACTGAACCAAACTAACACAAAGAGTCTCCACATGCCCCACTGCCAGACACAGTAGATTTTTAAATTATCTCACAGTAAGGTTCTACCAAAAATGGATATGCCACTTTGCTGACCTACCCTTCGAACACGGCTCACTTCTGGAGCATCCATCTCCCTGCATAGGGGTCAGCGACTTGATGTTCTGATGCTTTCTACACACACAAAAACCATCAGCCAAATCCCGCCCCTTATTACCCGCAAGAGCAGACCCTTTAAGCTTTTACCCTGTTTGGACACTAGCAACCATCTTCCTTTGTCAAAAAACTAACACATAACAAAACAAAAACTTAATTCAATGTTCCTGATTTCAAAACAGACAGTTCTTTAGTCAATAAACATTCCTTCTACACTACAATTAAGTGAAAGGTGACTAAAAGGCAAAAGAATTTTTAAATGCCTGGAGAGTTTGCAGAGGGTTTGGAAGGAATAAGCTTGCCAGAAATTGCTGGCAAGAGCACTCCCTACAACAGCCGGCAACGGGATATCCAAGCATGCATTTTTGCTTCCTTTCCCAGACATTACCAGTATTACCACCCCCACTTTCTTATTTATGTGGGGGAAGGGTGGCATTATTGAATTCGTTTTCTTAGTTAAGCAAGATTTTTTCCTATTGCACAGAAGAAATGACTTCCAAAAGGAGAGGTAGCCAAATACATCTGGGGAGCATTTTAAGCCCATTTTTTTTACAGTTACTAAAAACTCCGTTGGCATAGCATAACACTTCACTTTTATGCAACATATTAGCTACTGCATTCCCAGTTTAGAACATTTTTAGAGGTATATTTCTCAAATATAGCCTGGAGACACAAATAATGACTTAAGAGAAATGTAAGAAGGCACACCCATTTTCTTCAGTAAAAGAGCACCTGCAACTACTTTTATATTTTGTTTCTCCTGTTTTGCAACCTTAGTGGTTGCTTCCCATTCATGATGTGGACTAAATCATAACCACTTCACCCCATTAAGGTTTTTACAGTGGACAACCTGCAGGAACCGTAGCTTAACTTGCAGGAAGGTATAATGTTTTGTTGCAGGTTATATGTCACGACATATAAACAGCAAACATTTCTATGTTGCATTTTAGTATCTGTATCAAAAGTTAACATCTCTGTCTTAGAAGAAATACTTTCTTAAAAGGTAATTATGAACTGTAAGGAAAATTTTCCAAAAGCCTGCATTTGGCTCTATCCCCTCTTCTTTTGTTGTGAGCAGTCTTCCTGAACTGAGCAACAGTATTACTGTCAAAAAAGATCTTAATCTTTTCATATAATACCTGGCAAGTTTATGTAAAAACAATTTACATGGCAGCAAACTTTCTGTGTTTTTTTAAAAGAATTTCCAGACACCAAGCTGCAAAAACTATTCATGTCTTTAAGAAAGCCAACAAGAATATATAAAAATTTATGATGTTCTTCAGATGGGTAAGTAATACTTACTCTTTCACTGCCCATGACTGGCAGTACATTAATCTACTCTTAGACTGACTTTTGCTTATAAGCCAACTTTGAAATACTGTTCCAGTGTCTTCATTCCTAAACACCCTCAAAATTTAGTCCAGTGAGATGACATTAGTCTCTTCTCACTGACCAAATGCTTTGTAATAAGCAAATTGGCAGAGATTACTTAACAGTACTTACTGTTAATTACTTAACATTACTTACAGACACACTGGGTAACTGAATAATTAAATCAAATAGAAGAGCTAATAAAGAATGCATAGACACTGAACAGACAATGTTATTTAGGGAATGAAGAATGCAAATGAAAAGAGTAGTAAAGCTTAAGTGTGTTTTGATTCAGTATTCTGATTTGTTAAACATTTTCTCATCATTTTATGTCCTAATAAGTTTCCATTGACTAACATGACCTAAAGCTACAGAGAAAGCTAGTCGAGTGCAGTTTCCTAGAATGTTTCTATCTCCACCAAGTTGCTACAACAAAACATCATTTAAAATAATCCAGACTATGGAAATGTACCCTGGTAAAATTCTTTGAGTCTAGTTTGTGGTAACCACTAAGATACTTTGAATACTACAGTGTTTCAAAATAAATTAATTTTATATAAAAATTCTAATCATAAGCTAATTTTATGTTATGGCAAAACTAGGATTGACACACTGAGAAATTAATTGAGAAATGCAGCATTGTACACAGAAAATGTTCCTGAAGTCAGATAATAAAAACATTTCTTAATTATGGTCAGCTGTTCTCAAACATTTTTGTACATACTAACTAATATTAATAAAACTAATACTAGTTGCAATGAGACACAAAAAGATCAAGACAACAAACTCTGTCCCTGTAGCACAACCTAAAAGTTAACATAGTTGTATGCCAATTGTGGAAAACTGATTTTTGACAGGCAGCAGGAGTAAGAATCAATTAGCAGACAGAAAATAGTACCTTACCCCTAAGACCATCCATTTGTTTTATTACCTACTGCTTCAATGCACAATGATAATATAGTTAAAAGGCTGCACTTCAATTTTTACTAAAGCCAGCCAGATCAGAAAGAGCAATGACAAGAGTTTGCTATGAGTTAAAGGCTATCAGTGCAACAGCTTAAAAGGATATTCTGCATGGTAGCTGTACTCTTCTCATCATGGAGATTCAGGCCACTGCCAAGTAAGCAAATGAAACAAAAGAGCAAATATAAATTCAGAAATAGGTAGCTCTGACTTCTTCTATTTGCAATTGCAAAGTGGCCATAAAACATTTGCAAATATTAACCAAAGATGACGAAATATATCAGTCCATCTTAAAGACAGGCTGTCAAGTCCAATGCAGGTGTCAGGAAGCAACATTTACTATTAGGAAAAATTATTCTTCAGAACATAAAGACAATGGGGTTTTTTTGGTCTCTGCAATTATAAGTGTAAATTTAAGATAAATCTGTATTCATTTAATGACCAATGGCATGAAGATTAGTGTTTAATGTTTGCTCCAAAAGAAACAATAAAGGATATGAGGAAAAAAATCATAATATGCTGCAGAAGACTAGAAATCTCCATTCCTGGGCAACTGCCACTAGATTTTTGGTTTTTTATATATATGCATATATATATACATGTGTGTATACTTAATAAATACAAATAAAAATTATATATTATACAAACACGCATACACATACTCTTTACAGATCTCCATATAAGCAGCACAGGCACATAATTAAGGTGTCTCCAGGACTCATAAAGAAAGTGCAACAACCTTGTTAGTGTTTAGCCTTTCTTTCACACCCAGTCTCATTATAAAACAGTCAACCATGGAAGTATTTTAAAAAGTTGTTTTTCTTTTTATATTTACAGCATGATTTTATAATGTACCTTTCATGTTTTAAAGAAGCTGGTACTTCTGTATATCCTCCTGGCAAATTCAACATGAACGACAAACTTCCTAATTTTCAACTTTCAGAAATCTGAATGCTTTTGAATATCGGGATTTTCAACTTTGCAATTTAATGACAACCCTGCCTTTGGCCTTTTCTGACCTGTTGTGAAGTAAATCAGGCACACTAATGTGGGCTAACAAGTCTTTTTCACACTATTCGATCACCCTGCATCTTTTTTTCTCCACAGACACCACCTCTTTCCCACTCTCTGTCTAGCCATCCTCCCTCAAAGCAAAATAGTCACTGTAACCCTGCATTACTGCTCATTAGATCACAGGTTAGTCAAGTGGAACTGCCAGAGGTTCCCAAAGGAGAGCTATACTTCAAAATGTCCATGTCAAATGAAGAAAAAACTCCTGAGCGTGGGGTCACCCAGATCAATGATCAAAAGAGACTGAGAATAGTGGAGGGAAAAAAGAAAAAGCAGCCCTTTTTTGTTAAAAAACAGCCTTCTGTATAATAAATCAGAATACAAAGATACTAAGCTTTTCCTCTCCCTTAACAACACTCCATTTTCACTTTAAAATGGAATACCTTGTTTTTCAGAAGATTTTCTAAAAGTAAGATTATTTTTCAAGTTCTAAGAGTGAGGCTTCAATAAACCTCAAAATTACCTCAAGAAAATTAGCAAGAGAAATAATCACGGAAAATATTGGGGATTTTCTCTCCATCATATAAATATTTAATTATTAAAAATGTAATTGATAGAAATTTTCATTAAATTATGATCTTAATTTAAACAAATGGTGCATTCTGAACTTCATGAAAAATGATACAGGTAGTATGTCCACAGAAAAAGTAGTCAATCAAAATTACAGTTTGCACTCTTCTGAAACATGACGTGCAGACACGTGCAATACTTGAAGAATGTGCAGCACCATTTTTGTAGCCTCTGTTCATCTTCTAAGAACATATAGCAACTGTAGAACATGACAACTAAGAAAACCAAAGAAAAATCCAAAGCAACAAAAAAATATTTTTAAATAAAGCAACAACTTTATCTGTAATTAATTTTGATACACAGAACAGACCAGTTACCACAGTAATGTAAAAACCAAAACAAGAATGCAAATGGTGTGATAAGACATTATGAAAAAATATTGGAAAAAAAATACAGAACAAATCTGTATTGACAGAGAGACCAATGGGACAATTTAATTTTACAAAAATAATGCAATTGTAGCAAATATGTAACAATATATGCAGTAATACTAATTATCCTACTCTATACATATGAACAGCCTTTTAAGAAAAGCTGATTCACTAATGCAGGTTCAGGGTTTTGTTGGTTTTTTTAACAGTTTGCTATATGCCTCGCAGTGTGCATTAATACTTGAACAAGGACCTTCAGCATGTATTAACTTTAAAAAGGCCTACACACAAATATTGAGGTTTGAACAACCAAAGATAACAGAGAACATCAGAAAAGTAATGATGTTGAGAAATTGTGTGTGCACATTGCCATGGATTACTCCATGTACTGTTAATACTCTATTCTTCTAAACTGTAGAAAAAAATAATTTTAAGAATGACCTGGGTAAATATGAATACTACATTAAAACATTTTAACAAAAAAAATAATTTCCTCAAGTTCTGGGTTTTTGGGGGGTTTTTTTGCTTTAAATAAGTTTTCTAGTTTATTTGTATAATCCTTCACTAATAATTCTTTCCTAGACTAACTCAAAATTTTGGGCTGTTCAGATTACAGCAGAACAAGTTACTGTTTCATGTGAGACTGCTGTAATAGATTTTTCTAAACATTTAAACTATTTTGAGAAAACATTTACGCTTTTCCAGCATGACTAATGATATGCTGCAGTATCAACAAATCATCATTAGAATAATGTCGTTATATTCAAAACTCTGCTTCTAGTCTTATGAAGAAGATTGTTCCCAGATGTCAGAGTGGATAATTCATGATTCCTCAGGGATATGTCTGCATCTGCTGCTTAATCACTGCAAGAAGGGGATGGGAGAATGATTTCCCCTTTTTGAGCCAGATGTCATGCACTGGACAAGAAGAGATTTCTCAAAAAATAATGGACACTGTTCTCAGCATACATCCCTACAGAAAGCGGCCTCCAATGGACTGCTTTAAGCAAAAAAACCTCAGCATTACTCCATCTTCGCTGAACTGTGGGACGCTTCACCACTTTTGAACTTGATGAACTCCCCTCCATTCTTCATATCTGTTTCAATCAGAGATTGCTCTCTACTCATCTCTTCTGCTTTACTGCTAGTAAAGTTTTGGGGAGTGTCAGGGAGAGGTGTGCACAGGATTTGTCACTAGTCCCTTTCCATTCTTCCTGTTAATCCTTATCTTTGGATTATCCCATTTTCAAAAACCACAATGTCCTGTCCAACATTCAAGCTCATAAACTGGGAACAGTCTCTCATTTCTGGCTTCCCTCACACCCACACGGAATACAAGATTTTTCCAGAAGCATAATGGTATGAAGGCATCCTGGAAAAAAAACAGTTCAGCACTGAGAATGGATAGGAAAAGATTTAATCTCACCTTATAATGCTAGGTCATGCTTCCTTGGTCCTTGGCAACTGCAGTGTTGTCCCAGTAACATGCATCCAGTACAGTGATGCAAAGACGATCCTTTCCCTATATGCTGGTTTTGGCTGGGATAGAGTTAATTTTCTTCACAGTAGCTAGTATGAGGCTATGTTTTGGATTTGTGCTGAAAACAGTGTTGATAACACAGGGAGGTTTTAGTTACTGCTGAGCAGTGCTTACACAGAGTCAAGGCCTTTTCTGCTTCTCACACCTCCCCACCAGCGAGTAGGCTGGGAGTGCACAAGAAGTTGAGTTGGGACACAGCTGGGTCAACTGACCCCAACTGACCAAAGGGGTATTCCATACCATATGACATCACGCTCAGCATATAAAGCTGGGGTAAAAAGAAGAAGGAAGGGAGGAACATTCAGAGTGATGGCATTTGTCTTCCCAAGTAACTATTACACATGATGGAGCCCTGCTTTCCTGGAGATAGCTGAACCTGCCTGCTGATGGGAAGTAGTGAATGAATTCCTTGTTTTGCTTTGCTTGTGTGCGCGGCTTTTGCTTCACCTATTAAACTGTCGCGGCTTTTGCTTTACCTATTAAACTGTCTTTATCTCAACCCATGAGTTTTCTCACTTTTATTCTCGCTTTGCCCCTCCCGATCCCCCCCCCAGTCCCACCGTGGGGGAGAGAGCGAGCAGCTGCGTGTTGCTTAGTTGCTGGCTGGGGCTAAACCATGACACCCTATCCTGTCACTCAGAACACATTCTTGTTGTATACAGTCTCACATGTATGCCATCATCTCCACGACCAGAGCTGCATGATTCTTTCCCTTTCATAATAATAGGACTTTTATGCTCACCCATCTAAAGCAGTTTCAACCTCCGAGAGGCAAATGATGCATCAATTTTCAGTTTTTTCTTTGTTTGAAGAGGCACCAAAAGCATCCCATACGCAAGCTGAAGTCTGAGCACCTTCTGATTTGATGCAAGTTTAAAGAAACCCTGCATATACATGTTCCCAGCAATGTCTTTGAGTTGGTAATTATAGACAATATTAATCTATGTTACTTCACAGTGCGGGTAGTGCTGATGTAGCTGAAAATTTTCTACTTTTAAGGCATATAATTAAATTCCATCTTTAACTATCTATATGGATATGAAATGGATAGCTTTTCTCCTATTCAGTTACTCTTGAACCTTCCTTCTGGCATGACCAGTAAAGATGCTCATCATGATCTCCATGCAGTGTGAGAATCTAATTAATTCCCACAGAATGGACTGAGACCAGAAATTCATTTCATATGCCTACTCTAATGTAATGATTATTATGTGATCATAATCAACTTGAATTTTTTTTTTTAATTTACTTCTGTTACATTGAATACCAAATATAAATGACATAGAAAAAGTACACAAAATTATCAGAGACCCTCTTTCCTTGGCAAATAAAAGGTTCACAGTATAGTTAACTTCCCTGCAATCAATAAACTTATTTTAATACTAAAAGACATTCTGATACTTTCTTTTTTTTAAAAAAAGGGATATGTCCTCATCTTTAAAAATGCAGCAGCTTGTATTCTTGCACTCAAGAATTCGTTCTAATAAATATAAGAAGGATGTCTGAAAGGAAAACACATCCTAAATCACTTATACAATAGCGGAGTTTTCACAAACTCGATCCAATGCATTACTAAATACTTTTCCACTCTTTTTCATCTGATCCTGAGACCTTTTTTATAAAAATTGTAGAATTGTATTTGGAAAGCAGTTATATAGCCACTAGTTTGTTCTATTTGAAATAGTTATTTATTCTGAAAGAAATCCTCTCTTGCTCATGCAAAATTTTTGAGCACTCAGGAATTCCTCTGAACAGCAGTTTCATGGACACAGAGGCCCAAAAGGATCATTATGATCATGTAGTCAGATTTGTATCCAACAGGCCTTAGGACTTCATTTAATTACCTACTAAAGCCCAGTAACTTTTGACCAAGCAAAAAAGTTTTCAGAAAGAACTCTAAAAAGCTGCCCTCTTCTCAGCTACAAGTCTTTAACGAATACTACATAAGCATTCATAAGTATACAAATAATTATGAAAAACATTTAGTAAAAGATGAATACAGATTTTTTTATCTGAAAGCATTTGAAAGTTTCTCTAATCACTTCGCTTTTTATTTATACAGACTATGCCCTAACTTCACAGTCACTATGTTTAGTTCTGCAAGCACAACTCCTCTTTGAATGACATTTTCTTTTGTCCTGGCTAGGAAGACAATGAGGATGTTTACTTTTCAAAGCACATAGTGAAAAGAAATGCTTCTTTCATACCTCTCTCTCAACCCCAGAAAAATTACTTTAACATCTGCTCCAGAACCTTCATTGATAAGGAATAGGGGAAAATTATTTCTCAGGTTTTCCTGTATAACCTTTCTCTACTGAGGTTCACTCTAGTGGGATAAGCAAAAAAGGTGAATGAGAAAGTTGGCGGGGGAAAGGTCCAAGTCCCACTGGGTTTATATATGATGAGTCTTAGAGTTCCACATCGCCATTTTTCTGCACCAGTACCACTTCCACTCTCGCCTTCCTCCCTCCCCTTGTTTGGGCCTATACACTAACTTATCCAATTGTCCTGTGAGCTGAGTCTGTTTGAAAATAAGACCAGGAAGGAGAATGTGTTCTTAACTGAAGTCTGACAAATAACTCCCGTGTTCCTGCAAAGGCCACAGTTGTGAAGGAAGCAGCCAATACTCAAAATAGCAGAGTCTATTTCCAAAACAATCTTCAAATATCAGGGGATACACCTTGGATGAGAAGTATTTGCAGTGAGGGGATTGCAAATATTAAGGTCATTAAGGTCACTATGATCTCAAAACAGGGTAGGAATTTTGGTTATTTGCTGTAGTAATTTGAAGATAAATCATTTCAGAAACAGTTTCTTGACGAACCAAAAAATTTGCCCCCAATTTAACTTCATTATAGTTACTCTGTCAAAGTACACAGATTTGGAACAGCTGGTCTTTAAGAATTCAGATTGATTAACTAATTTGAGAGGCTTGACCAGGGTGAGAATGGGACAGTCTGCAAAGAGCGCTTCCATTTCCACTCTCTGCTTCAGGCTGTTTTTGTAGTACCTGGTACTGGAGGCATTATCTGTTCAAAGCTGTTAGCTGAGATGATAGTGCACATTCTCTGAAGCTAAGCTTCCTCACATGTCACTGTTCAACACAGTTTTTCAGATTGTTAGTAATGACATCTACAATAGTACTCACACACCGATAGGTTAAAAGATTTTCCAAAAAGAAACTATTTTCCCCTAAACATGCAGAAGCTACAAAAGGCATGAACTATGGCAAAATAGTATGAAGACACTGATCCCCCTAACACAAAATACAAAGTCCTTCAGTCCTTAAGTCCTGGAATTAAGCTTGTCGTATATGCAGCCAACTCAGACCATAAAGCATCAGCAGGCTCAGAAAGTGCAGTTTCTATAGCGCTCTAGCTCCCTTGCATGAGTAAGGGCCTCTGCAGATGCTGACAAACCTGGTCATTCTCCTGCGATGGTTATTTAGATTTAAGACACTTCAGGCATCAAGATGACATTGTCTATCTACAAAATTATTTCCAGACATAAAAAAACAAAGAAGAAACCAGCAGGCTAACAGATATTACCCCTAACATCACTCAGGTGGCTCTTTTCATAAGGAGAGTCACCCTCCACTTTTCTGCTAGCAGAAAACCACAATTCAAAAACCAGATGCCTTTAAAATACTCTCAAATAGATAAATACATCACAATCTATGTAAACATGGGATCAACCTTTTACATTTGCTTTTGAAAATATTGTTTACAATTCAAAGATATTTTTAATTTTGCTCTATCGAAGAAAAAGACTTTCCTCTGGAGTTTCACACACCACGACTTTAAAGTAAGATCTTGTATGCAAGAGGAAAAAAAAGCACTTGTGATCAGCTCACTACATAATCTTTTCACCTTTTTTTTCCCTGACAACAATATTTAAAAAGATAATATAATCTTAAAATAGACCAAGAAGACTTTTGATTCACTGTCTACTAGTAAGTCTATATTAAAAAGTTCTAGCATTTTTTAAAAAGGGAATTTAGACTATATCTTGAATGATTTCCCCTTGTACTAGTGGTCAACAATTTATATACATATACATATTAAAGAAATGTATTAATTGTCTGCACTTTTGGATAACTCAAAGGAAACCCACCAAAAGGTTATACTCTATGAATGTCTTCACATATATGATCTTAGAATAGAAGAGTTCAGTTGGAACCTACAACAATCATCTAGTCCAACTGCAATCTTGAAAAAAGCCTTAAATTAAAAAAAAAAAACACCAAAGAGACTCCCCAAAACCAACACCCCACCACCCAAACACGTAGCTGCTTCACCATTGAACTGGCAAAGCTCCATGGTTCAATTGGGTTTCTACTTTGGCCAGTCCTACATGGCTTCCAGAAGTCCTCAACAGATTCAGATGAGTGTTTGCTCAGAACAGCCTGTTCCTCAAGTACAGTGGCTATGGACAACTTCCAACACATCTTACCTGCACCTCCTAAATATTGCTCTGACTCAGGAGGAAAGCAACTCTCAGTTTGCATACTGTTTCAAATCACAGGAATCCACTGCAACATCCAGCTTCTGATATTAATACACGAAGTAGCATAGATTCCAAAATAAAAACCAACAAATTGGTAATCATAGTCATGCTGCTGTTCCCTTGCAAAACAAATTACAGTGCTCTTATCACCATAAATCTCCTGTAATATTTTAAGCCTGTAACAGAAATCTGACTAACAGAAATCAAAAACACTTGTTATAATCAAAAACCAGCAGCACACTCCATCAGCAAGATACTTACTAAAAAAATATAATTAGGTACACCATTCTAGAATTGCACCCTGTATTTTGGAAACAGTGGCCAAACAAACTGATATGCCACTACTAAACCATCTTCCCATCTGCTGAGTAACTAAATTTATTTTTCACTTGTAACTATATTTACTAATTCAGGAGGTTTCCAAAAACAGCAGTAAGAACTGACTTACATATGACTGATTCTTCATTATTGTAATTTTAATCTAAGATAAGGTTATTTTGCAATATACCTATTGACTCAAATATGATTGAGTTTTACAATCTGGTTAATATGTTAATACAGTCTTTATTTCAACATGGCTCAGTTGATATAATTTAGTAGCTATTTGAAAACACTTACATATGTGCTACTGTCACAAGAACATCAAAACAACTTACAAATATCTTTGACATGGGAAGATGGAATAAATACCATACAAGTTGACATAACAGAAATAAGAGGCACAATATTTAAAATGACATCTTAATTTATAATTTCTAGAACGAAGTGTCAAATGTACTTTCTTGGTGTCATTTTAAAATTTAAAAAATAGGAAACAGACAACCAGCAACTGAACAAAGGAAAAAAGGATTACATTAACTGATTAGTTTTTCAACTTCACTTCTCCTGTAATTTTTCCTAATCACTTCAATAATATTAAGTATTTTCTCCAATCATGCCTGCAAAATGAATTAGGTTCAATTACATTTAATAAATTAAATTAATTGGATATTCTTAAAAATAGTCATTGTTTTGAATTGAACTATTCATGACATCATTGCTTAATAGTTACAGCATGCAGCTTCTACAATACTGTTTCTACCTAAGCAATGCATGGAGAAAACACACTAAAACTAAAATATAAAATTTTGAAAAACTGAAGCAACTGCACTTCCCAACAATAAATATAACTAACATCTGTTGCAGAAACTGCTTGGCACTTGTACAGTTTTGTGAAGGATTTTTGTTGTAGATAAATATTTTTCTACAATTCCTATTACACACCACTCAGACGTTTTCTTTAATTATACTCCAAAGGGTCCTTTCATATCAATTAAAGAAAGGCAACTTGTTGTCTAAAAGAATGCATACATAGTTCTAAATTTCAACTGTGATTCATTTGTCTTATGACACATAAAAAAGTAAGGCAATACCTATATTTAATGGATTTAGTTCTGCAAAAATGTCTAATAAAACTCAATGCTCAACACATTATTTTTGTTAAAGCTTTAAAAATGCTCTTTTTGAATTAAGAAATGGTTCTATGATGATTCAGCATTTTATTTTCTTTCATTTCACACTTCAGTAATGAGGGCAAAAACACAGCAAAGCCTTTAGAAAAGCAAGAAATTTCTGTTTCAACATCAGCAAAATTGACCAAGTAAGGCTCCCGCTTTGCATTCACAGCAAATACAGGACATAATTTTTTCAGGGACAAAATATCAGTAACAACTTTGTGACGTTCTTCTTTTTTTTTTTTTTTTTTAATTTTTTTTCCCACTATTCTGAAGTAAAAAATTTCAAAGACATACACTGAGCTCTTGATACAAGTTTTTTTTCTGAAAATATGCATAAGCTGTGTGCATTTAACAAAATTTTTGTATTCAGCATTTCATACAGACTCAAAGTAGCAAGACTTTTTTGCTATGAAAATATACTGAAAGATATTTTATTTTTTATGATGAGCATGCAGTAGAAACATATTTAAATGCTACTGTAAGCACATAAAGATCTTTTCCTCTACTGAGATATCAAGCAATTGGTAATGATGCAGAGGGATAAGGAGAAAATGAGGGTACTGTCAATAAAAGAGAAGAAATGCTAACTCTAAATACACAAAAGATTCAGTACAGGCCCAAAGGTCTATCCACATGGGCTCAACTGCAAAATGTAGAGTTAAGTCTATAACTTGCTGTAAAGCAAACTAACTGGCATATGTCACATAGCATATTGTTCCTCTCCTGTATTCACTATTATCATGAAACAAGAGAAGGAACATTTCTTAAATGAGATTTATAATCAAAATTAACTTTAAACCAAATTTGGAGGTTTTAAAAAGGAAAAAAAAAAGTAAAATAATAAAAGCTTAAAAATACTTAAATCATGTGAAAAAAACATTTCTGTTGATGGAAATTGTAATCTGCATAGCTCTATGAAAAAAGTAAAATCAAAAGACCTTGGGTATATTTGGATGAATAAAAAGAAACCAGTTGTGTCTCAGGACAGTGTCATTTTTTAAGTGGAAGGCTTAGAAATACATGCTTTGCTTTTACACTGCACAATAAACTAGAAGAAACTAATAAATTGATATATTAAAATCTATACTACATTTCCTTTAAACATTCATTACTTCTTCCTAAATTCATTTTTAGGGGAATAAGTCCTAGAACTTTTATATTCTATCCCTGCATCATTTCAGTTTACCTTTTTATGTAACTTGATATACTAAATCCAAATTCTTTATTTCGGGTTTGTTTTTTGGTTTGGTTTGGTTTTGGTTTCTGTTTTTGTATTTTTTCTTTCCTAAGCACAGATTCTTGGAGGAATAGATCAACAATTTAATAAAACATTTTACAGTATAGCTTACACTATTCTCACTCTCATCTTCTGATATTAAAAACATCACTATATCCCAGTCACATTTACATTTGTCCTTCTTAACACATAAGCTTGACATTTTATCCTCTATTTTTTTTGTTAACTAAAGAGGCGTAAATAGCAATAAAACAATATAGAATGTACAAAAAACTATACTGTACAAATGGCAGTTATCCTACAGATTAATGTTTTGCATTGAATTGAATTGGCATTCTTCAGAAAGATCATCATTTTACAAAAGCACATCTAAGAGAGCAACAATTTTAAATACAAAGCAGCAACACAGTAAGGTGCTGAAACAGTTTTGGCTCTGCCATAGTAAAAAACACCACTCATGGAACAAACAGGAGATTTCACATACAATCTTTAATGGGAAGAGTCCTTTAAATGACATTTATGAACAGAATGACACAATCAAAGTTTAATTTCTTCCTACTTCAAAAGAATAAGTGGAGCTTCTCATGAAGATTCGGTAACTTTCAGCATTTCCTCAAAGGTATGTGACATGATAGGAATGTAGGGAAGAAGAATTTTTCAGAAACTTAAGAGCAAAAGGTACACTGAATAGAACAATTATATAATTTACTATGTGACAACTACAAATCAGACAAAGACATTATTCCTTAAAATAAGAAAATCAGAACAGGTTAAGGACTTCAGAACAGGAATTGCAACTCTGCCCTCATATCAGTATGTAACAGTTAAGAAAAAAGCTTTTACATAAAAGACTACCCACGGCTGCAATCTACTGGTCTAAGCAGTTGCAAAGAATGGAGTAATGGGATAGTGCAGAATTAAAACTAATAGCAAATAAAAACCCAAGCAAAACAAAAAAATCACTATTCCAGCAGCTTTTGATAAGAGTAGTTTAAAAACATCTTTTCTTCCTTAAGCAAAATATGGTGAAAACACAAGAACTGTGTTTGTATTATTTGGCTGTTTTCCAGAACAACTAGGCCTGTACAGAGTGCATTGGACTAAGTTCTTAGGGGCTGGGACTGTTCTTGGTCTGTGTACTTACAGCGAAGAGTAACTGAGGCCAGTCCTTAACTAGGATGTCAGGGTAATATGTAATACTGTGTTAGTCGTGTGCAGATAGTAAATACAAACAGGCAAGATGCTGCCACATTAACATACCTCTTGTACGGAGCGAGCTGCTGGCTTGTCTTGATGATTGGCCAGTATTAAGAATGGCAAAGTACATAACTGTGGGTGCTGGAGAGCAGAATGCAGTTCATTCCTAGCAGTTTCTAGATCATCTTCAGAGGAGGCACTGTCTAATACAAATATTACCCCTTGGGATCCTTGGTAGTAACGACTCCAATATTTCCTGATATTGTCAGTCCCTTTCAAGACAATAAGAAGAACGAATTAAAACAAGTATAGTTAAAGAGATTTAACACTTGTATCTGAAAATAACCCTTCTACTTAGAACAATCAAAGCAATAGACTAAATTTTCTCTCCTAAATATACATCATTGAAAGAATAAAAAGGAAAAAAAGCAACCATAAATACCACACACACACAAACATCAGACTAACATTGTTTAAATAAGGAACGAATTTGACTCAGTGCAGTTCTTTATCCCTGAAAGTTTCTGCTCCATTAATGAGTACTACCATGCTTCCAGTGCCACCTAGACTAACCCTTATACCTTCTCACTGAAATGTCTTGGTATTAATATATAAATCTTTGCCCATTCTTTTTTTCCTTAGCTCTGCAACTCCTTCCCATAACCTGTAGCTTCTGTCATGGCAGTTGCTCACATTTCTGAGCATGATAAGGTCTTCCAGTTCATCTCCAAACTATCAGGCAAACACTTCATAACTGGAAAAAAGGTGTCAGGAAAGCCTATTAAAGTTGTAATTAGACACTTAATGAGGAGAATGGTGATACAATAGTGAGTTGAACAGTGACAACATGCAAAGGCATTCATTTCAACTACTTTTGCTCTGTCAACCACACTATGGATATTGGAAGAGCCCAACAGTAGACACATGAGTGACTATACAGGCTTATGTGCCACAGTAATTTTTAGGACACAGTTCAGTGGCACTCAGTCATCTCAACAGAAGTCAAGCAATAAGGTTATCTACAGAAAGCTTTTGTCTCCCCTGGAGAGCAGTATATGTTTGTAACATTGAGGTAGGAAAAAAAAAAGGTATTTGACAGCTGTCAAACTATCTAAACTATAATTTGGATATGGGCTATTCTTTGTATGTCTGAACCTGACACTACACTCATGGGGACTAACACTAAAAAGTTAACAGCAGCAGCAATACTCTAGTAGAAAGCTTGACATGTCTGCAAGACAGTGATTTGCAGAAATGTGCTGAAAGTATCCTTTACAGATGCTATTCTTACTTTGAGATAGAGAGAAGTGAACTTTAATGTAGACACAGATACCAAGTGCTGATAATAAAAAACCTCCATTTTTAGTGAAACAAAAAAACTACACAAAAGTTCTGACCAAAACGTAGGCACACAATGAGGATTTAATGCAACATAATTACTATAACATTGATATGATACTTTAAATATTCACTTAATTTGTACACTGTGCAACAGAAAAGACAGTCACTAAACAAAGGTGAAGAAACCAGTATCTAAGAAGGAATTTACACCATACACTTTAGGCACCCAACTCAGAGTATTCAAATCTTGCTACATGAAGTTACTCCCTTCTCTGTACCAGCCACACTAGAACCTTAAGCACTCAGTTTCTGTATTCTGCACCTAGCACAATTTAGGTGGCTAATGAATGTTGTGAACACACATGTTTTCCTATAGAGGATATTGAAGTCAGACCTGAACAGTGTTTTTCTGCAAGAGATCTAAAGAGATGGTTAAAGGAAAACGGTCATGGGATTTAGTCAAGACCTTGCTTATTTCTCAATTTAACCAGACTCATAAAGTAACAACACACAAATATGACAGGTGTTTAATTTATTTTATCAACTTCTGAAGATCAACATTACTTATACAGAAGAGGGATTGCATTGAAAGCTAATTCTACATTTCTGTACCACCATAATATCTATCAATTGTACTTGTAAAGAATTTCATAGCATCTGTTAAATGTCCCAGTCTTTCCAAAGAGCTGTCTATGCCAGAAACAAGTAGAGCAAGTTGCCAGAGGGACAGTATTTACATAGCCACACACAGCAGTATTTACACAGTATTTACAATGCCACACACAGCAGCGTCGCAGGCTTCTGAAGTATCACATTACTTTAAAAACCGGTAGAGAATCATTTTCAATGAACTGAAAGGCCAACACCATGACCAGTTCTTTGAAGGTCTTTTTTTTTCCCCCTAGCAATATAACTTCTGTCTTATCTACTCTAAGCTTCAGCCAGATACTTTTCAACCACATGTTGCTGCCAGACCCTGAGTCTTATCTCTATAACTGTACTATTTCTAAGGAGAAAAATTGTGAAGTGAACTGCAGAGCATTTGACCTCTTGTATCCAGGCACATGGAAGAAAACAGCACACGGATCCCTACATGAGACACTGGAGCCAGAAAAGCAGTATGGTGACTTGTTGACCTTATGGCCCTGTCTTTTTGGTTCAGGTTCTTTAGCTGGTGAACTTTGTTTCTCCACATCAACTGTCCCAAAAGAGACATTACCAAAGCATAGTAGTCCTTTTCTCTCCAGCCCTGGCCAGTCACCATGGCATAGTTCTAAGAACCACCTAATAATGCCCAACAAAACTTGGTATTTCCTTCAAGGTTTTCCATTAGAATAGTGACCTGCTCTAAACTTGCTCACGCTTCATTTCTGATGAAATCACAGCCTGAGGTTTAAGAATTAAAAAAAATTGTACTAAGCAGACAAGAAAGAAGACTGAGAAAGTCTGTAACTCAGGGTGCCATTTTAACTTGTTTTTCTGGCAAATGTACTTGAAAAATAATTCTTGGCATCAATAAGCTATCAGTAACTGGAAATCACAATTTCTACAAGACAAATAAGCTTATATTCTTTTGCCTTAACTCTTCATATCCAGGGATCACAACCTGTTCTCAGCTTCTTTCTCCAGAGCATTAGGTAGTATGTGGTGATGCTATCCTGGGCAGGAAACGCCGGCCCGTGAATAATGATCCATCCATCGCACTTCATGTTATGACAAATTTAGTCTGCAGAGCAAGCAGTTGTTTTTAAAGGTGTAGTTTAGCACAGACTATCCTATGAATTAATCTTTTCCTCTATTCCAAACGTTTCTAAGACATGGAAATTAAAAGTCTGAGTTCTCAGACAATCCAGAATGCAATGTGCATCCATTAAAAATCCTCAGGCTCTCAGAGACCACTGAAATGAAACCAGAAACTTAACTGGTACCCAAAATGACCTATCAAACAATAGTAACACATGAGAGAAGTATTTAGGTTTGTCAGCCTAATACCATTTGTTGCTCTAACAGCTTTGCAGGCACATGGCTGTTTCTTCAATCACTTCATGCCTAAACTAAGTTTAAAAAAAAAGAAAACACTCAGGTAAAAATCCCCAAAGCATCAGAAAAACCTAGGGAACATGTTATGCAAGAGGTTCACTAAAATGTGACATTCACTGTAGTAGTTTGCTCAGAGACAGGCAAAAGCCATGACTCATGCCCAGGCATATGTTTCCCTTGACAATAAACCCACAGGAGCCAAAAGTCTTATGATGTGATGCATTGGGACTGCGTGGCAAGGTTTTGGTAGTGTGGGGGCTGCAGGGGTGGCTTCTGTGAGAAGTTGCTAGAAGCTTCCCCTATGTCCAACAGAGCCAGTGCCAGCCAGCTCCAAGCCCAGCGCGGAGACAGCCCTGCCGTTGGCCAAGGCCGAGACATTCAGCAATGGTGGTAGCGCTTCTGGGATAACATATTTAAAAAGTGTGGGAAAAAACCTTAAGAAGGGGGAAGAAAAACCCGACATGCAGAAATTGCAGCCAGAGAGAAGAGTGAGATTATGTGAGAGAAACAACTCTGC
>NW_010551180.1:45554-45964 GCF_000687285.1 Phaethon lepturus | reverse complement strand
CGGTGTGAACCCGGCTCGGAGGCACCCCTGGTCCTACGGAAATCGGTAAGAAACCTTTTTTACCGGTTTGCCAGATAGGATGAGCCTGAGCCACAGTGCACCAGGAGAAACCGGGGAGAAAAAAAGGGAGCCAAACAAAAGCATAGTTTGACAGCAAAGTGGGAAGTCTCATTTCAGTTGTATCCCAGAAGTGTGGAGCGGTGTGAACCCGGCTCGGAGGCACCCCTGGTCCTACGGAAATCGGTAAGAAACCTTTTTTACCGGTTTGCCAGATAGGATGAGCCTGAGCCACAGTGCACCAGGAGAAACCGGGGAGAAAAAAAGGGAGCCAAACAAAAGCATAGTTTGACAGCAAAGTGGGAAGTCTCATTTCAGTTGTATCCCAGAAGTGTGGAGGCGAAGGGCTCGAG
>NW_010551180.1:44303-45209 GCF_000687285.1 Phaethon lepturus | reverse complement strand
GTCCCTGTGGCAGCCTGTCGAGGAGCGCCCGGAGCTGCCGTCTCGTCCCCAGGGCTGCCACCTCACAGCCCACCTCCTGCCCCAGCGCCGTCTGGCCCAGCCGCCTGCTCCCCGAGATACCCTTGAGGGGAAGAGGCAGCAAGGGACAGACGTGGTGGTCCTCAGGCGTGAGGCGGGCTTCAGCGCTGTGGTATGGGGGTGTGAAGGGACTGTTGGGGGTTTGTCATGAGAGGCCGGCGGCTTGGGCGGGCAGGTAGGCTGTGGAGCAGGCCAGGGTGAAGGGGAGGGCAAGTAAGAGGACAAGGGGGGTTACAAGGTGAAGGGTACAAGGAAGGTATTGCTGCTACCTTTTCTCTGCCCGGTGCTAGCGTGGTTGCTTGGATCAGCCAAGCCACATGCATTGAGGGAGCAGTACCAACTCCTACCCCTGGCCTGCAAAGGAAGCAGAGAAGCGTCCCTGCGCCTCCAGTGAGAGGAGAAATCAGGGGCAAGAGGGGCGTCTGCTCCTCAGTTCCTGTGCTCACTCACTGGGTTTTTTTATACATTTATGCAGGGAAAGGAAGGTCAAGTGCAAATCTTAGGAATGCTGTATTTTTGATAACCAAAATGAGGCAATTCCATGCAAGGGTTGGGAAGTTGTGTCCATGACCCTGCTCCCACACGGGGGTACCTGCTAATAGTGCCTGGGGGAGAGTTTCATCAAACCAAAGACCCAAATCCTCCCATCTCTGTATCCCCCTACCTTATTTCTACCTATTCCTCAAGCCTCCCAAAGCCTTTTAGCCTTTGAGCTTGCTCTTTCATCCCACCCCTAATCCTGCCTCTCCGGCCAAAAGCCGTGTCTTGCAAGCTCGCCTCAGCCTTGCTACATCCCTAACTGTTGTTTGGCTACCTCTGCCCTGCCTG
>NW_010551180.1:6318-44272 GCF_000687285.1 Phaethon lepturus | reverse complement strand
GGCATTCCTTACCTTAGGGCTGATACTACACCAGCTAAACCCACTGGCTCTCACTATACAAGCAAAGATGGACTCCATCTCCAGCTGGGCTTTTGGAAACCTGAACGCCATGTTAAATCATTTTTAGGGGAAGAGGCAGTGTTGAGTTCAAACTCTGTTTTGCCAAGGAAGAAATCGAATCCAATTTTTCTTTTCCTGCATAGCTGTTCTAATCACTGGGTTTGGATATAAAAATCAATGTTCTTGAATCTATCTTTGAATGTCTGAGTTTATTTTTTTTTCCCAAAGAAAACTCAGCAAATTTGACAATATTTAGTGAAACTGAGTGTATGACACTTGGAGTTCAAAAGTAATCTTCAAAATTAAAGAATCAAAAGTACAGGTGGGAGAAAGTATACTTAAGCTTAAAGGTAGTAAATCCATTTCTAGTTTCCTTGCCTTATAAATTCTTCAGAAATATTGATATTTAACATTATTAGGCCCAGTTAACCTGAAAAATAACATGCTTTTAAAGCAAAAATTTTCTTTTTGTGAAAGGCAGAACCAGTATTTTTTGCTTATTTCTCTTTCTTGGTAGTTTTTCTTCATTCTTTCAGGTTCATTTTATGTACTGTTTAATATTTGTAAAATAATAATTTCTGAGCGCTTGTTTTGTGGATTTCCCTCCCTGTGAATGCTTCTCTAAGCATACCTTTTTTTTCTGCTTTGCCTCCCTGTTGAAGGTAGAATTTTAAGAAGTTTAATTTTTGTGTAAGTAAGTGCATTCAAACATTTGTCACATTGTTTTACTTGTGTATTTTTACTTTGCTTTAGTTTGGTGATGTTTTTTAAACTTTTATATAAAGAGCCAGTAGCTGAGTTATAAGAGACTGTCAGAGTAATGGTCTGTTAAGTGCTCCCTTGAAAATTAAGGCATTATAATCGTTCTCTTCCTTAAACAGTTACTTTACCTGTGATCACTTGAAGGAGCACAAAATGAAACTGGTAATTAGGTGCTTATACGCCTTTAAAAATTACAGTTCAGAGTGCCACAGTAGAGCTGTGACTAAGGCTCTTAAAAACAATGCAGAGAGCCCAGTACAGAAAACAAATTTTATCACTGCAAGAGGCTAAAGAAGGTGAAATTTGCCCTTTTGAATACTTGGGATATTTTGGGTGATAAAGCATTACTTTTACAAGACAGAGGAGTTTTGCAACATCTGCCATTTGCACAATTTTAATCATATTATTTACCAAATCTTCTTGAACAGGGATATCTGTTGTTCCCTGACTAGGTGGAGCTGTTTCCGTGGAACTGAAGATTCATTTATTTATTTAGCCACAAAAAGAAGACAGGAAGCAATTGTGGTCAAGCTCCATGTCTGTTATCTTGCCAATAGCCCACACACCTACAACATCCATGTTAATTCAAATATACCAAATGCCATTGCAGTGATCTTACTAATTTGATTGACATTCCAGCTTTTTCGTCATGAAAATATCAAATACAAAGACAAATCCTGTGTTTCTGGGTGCTCCCCCTCTTCCTGATCTTTCTGTGTCTTTCTGCAGTCCTTCTGTCTTTGTACAATATTGTTGATGGGACAAAGAAGTGGATGTCAAGAAAGGAGCAAGAAACTAGAGCTGGCACTAAGCAAGCCCATGATGGCAGAAATAGATGCACAAAATAATGAAGAGGAAGCTGAAGAGCGGAAGGCCAAAGACCAGAGGCTAACATCAGTCTTTGGTGTGGCAGACTTAAAAAATGGTAATAATGTTTTGTCTATTCTTCACTCTCATTTTCTGTTTCTAACATCTGCTGTTCCATTCTCTGTCCTTCAGCTTCATTTTCTCCTATTCTTTACCTCTTTGTTGAGGAATATACAGATGATTCTCGTTTTGCTCTGCCAAGTGGCAAACCATTTTGTTTTTTTGGGCACGGGTTACATGAGGATCTTGGAGCTTTTTCTCCTTTTAAGTCCTCAACTTGGCCATTGCAGCTGAAAAGGTCTAGATGCTGGCCCTGTCTCTCTCCAAATATAGCCAGCATTGCTTCTGGATTTGCTAAACCATGGACTAGGTCCTAGTTATTCTGCTGCATCGCTAGACTGGCCTCTCAAAAACTGTCATCAGTCTTTCAGGTGTACATACTGTTTTATCCCAGCTATTGCCCACCCTTACCACTGACTGTATGCATTTCAGAGTTGTTCTGAGCTTCCGTTCCATGTCCTTTCTCCCTTTGGTGATGACTTCAGAAGAAAACCTAATTTCTGACCACAATTACTTATACCCCTTTGGGTCACAGAATATGCCGTCTTTTTACATGCAGTGTGAACAGCTGTGACTTGCTTTTTCCACTTCTCTCAGGCTAGTTCCTTTCTTTGAAACTGAGACAAAGAATACCAGAGGCAGGCTGAAGGGGAAATTTAAAGCCTATTTGGTAGACAGCTAGCATGTGGTCCCACATGTAGCTCTTAATTTTGTTATTAGGCCTGGATGTGTAAAAGGCTGAATAAAAATCCTTGTAGAGGCAGCCTTTGACTTCTGTTTTTTTAATTTTATTTTATGTTTAGATGTGTTACAACAGGAATGGAAATAGAGGAACAGGGAGACATTTGAGTATCATAATCCAGGCTTACTTGGATTTTTTCTGTTCGTTGCCAAAGACAAATAAATGTTATTTGCTTGAGGAACGTAAGAATAGATTGAACACTTTCTCAGATCTGACGAAGATGCTGGGCCTATGCACTGAATGGCAAGAGGATTTTGCCACTTCCAAATAATTTTCACTTTCTTTTCTTGTACCTATCTCCAGGCATTACTTCCTCTTTTTTTTTTGTGCCTCCAGGAGCTATTGGACTGTACAACATCGGACAGACCTGCTGTCTGAACTCTGTGCTCCAAGTGTTCCTCATGAATATACACTTCACTGGGATACTTCGAAGGTACCACGTCTTTGAACTACCTGAGATACTTCCATTGTTGCTCTGTTGTCTTCACTCTTTTTTTTTTTTTAATATGGGATGTACATTTGAAGGCTTGGATCATCAAGATGCTAGCAAGGTGCTTTCAGCTCACTCAGCAAGATATCTGCCTTGTTGTGTCTGTCATATACAGACTAGTGCCTGCAAAGGTAGAAGTTGCAGTTTTCTGACTTGTTAAGTCATCTCTGATTCATGTGCTGGTTGTATGCTGGTAAGCTGCAATCCTGAATACTGAGTCTTTATGACTTCTGTCTCTCTTTTCTATAACAGGATATGATTTTATTCCAGGTATGCTCATAGCCCTTTATAACTAAAAGTTGTGTCGTGTGTAACCATATCCACTATTAAGTTTGTAACATGAAGCGTATAAGCATATTGGTGATCCATAGTATCTGGCCCCCAATTGTCCTGGCTAACACTTGATAGAGAAGAGTAAGTGTTGTTGCAGAGGGCAAATATATAGTGTTATTTTGTTTTGCATGACTGTGCTGTCTACTTGTTTGTGAGGAGGATTTGGGCTTCTGCATTCTTACCAACCACACTAATAACTGGTTTGATTTGTTTTCAGTTTGCTAGGTTCACTTTAGCTTTAATCATCTAAGTGGATCATTCCTGTTCAGTCCTCCTTTCTCCAAATTTCTTAACACTCTCACCAGTGTGCAGAGGGGGAAAAAGGACAAGTTACAGGCATGCAGAGATGACAATTGTCATAAATGGGTAAAGCTAAATAATGTAGACAGTCGGTTACTATTGTTATTTGAAGAAAGACTTAGAGAAACCTGTGGACTACAATAAATTTAGGGAGGATAAAGAGCTTTCCACTTGGCATAAAGTTCAAATACAAGCATTGTATTTGCATTTAAATGCCCATGAAATTTTGAGGGTGTGTTGAGAATGAAGGCGTGAACAGGTGGGAGGCAAGAACAGCTCTGAAACTGGCTGTAACTAATGTTGTTTCTAGAGCCCAGAAGGTATTTCAGGTCCTGCTTGTTTTGCCAAGGAACAGACCAACTTAAAATTGTGGCCTTTTACTTTAGAACTCTCAGCCTGCACTGTGAGATAAACTAGTATAGGTGTCTGCTTCCCCCTTCTCCTTCTTTTGCTAAAAACATGCCCATTCTGGTTCCTCTTGAGTTGCTATCTGTGCTATCCACCTCTGCTCCTCCAGGTGTTATGTCATATTTCTCCGTTGTACAGAGTGATTATCATTCATGTTGCTGCTTCTCTTTGTAGGATCACAGTGCCACCATGTGCTGCGTGGAAGAAAAAGAATGTCCCATACCAAATGCTCCTGCTGTTGGAGGAGATGCAGCGTGGCAAGCAGAAAGCTGTTTCTCCCATAGACCTTGCTAGCTGTCTTTCAGCATACAGAGTGAAATGTAAGCAGCACCACCACATGCCCACCTCTGCAGACCAGGGATGTTAATTATCAAGCACTAACAAGCAGTGCAGACTCTGACACCTCTTGCAGAGACTCAGAAATGTGAGGAATTAGGTGCACAATGACATAGTGCTCTTTATAGCTGCCTCCCAGTTGTGAGTGAGATGCTGTTTCTCACTTGTGAAGAGGTGATAAAAAACCCCTGCGAGATATCCTTGCTGATGTCCAAAGGGTGAGAAGACTATCAGACTGCTAGAAGACTCAGCTGCTGATACTGGTCAGAGGAAAGGGCTGTGCAGAGCAGAGAGAGGACAGCTTATAAATTGATTTGTCTTGCTATACCAGCATGATAATGGTGAAACAGCTGCTGTTTCTTACTAGAAGGAAGAGTTTGGGTGGAGAAGATACTGAGTTTGCCCAGATCCCCAAGGATAGAAACTATATCCTTCTTGTTCCTTGTTACAAGGGCAGAGAGAAGAATTTGCTCGGTTAACCTCCCACCTGGGCAGGGTCCCAAGGGACAGAGATTGTTAAATGCATGGGTGATGGGTGACAATGGTCTGCTAAAAGTATTATCCAGAAGCTTTTAGAAAATGCCAGAAAGACTGTTCGATGTGTGTTTTTAACCTTTTATATAAAGGACATGTGGTGCCAAAATTGCTTTTTATTACCTTAACCAACATTACCCACAAGAATATAGTAAAATGAACAATGAAACATTCTGGAACATTTTCTAAAACTGCATAAAATTAAAGTTCTCAGGACTGCACTACCCTGACACCATGTTTATAATCTCCCTGAATATGTTGAGGGTCAGTTTATGTGTACAAATACACACAGTATATCCAAATGCCCTATCATATAAAAGCCAAAACAGGACAGCACTGAAAAGGACAGATGGTAGCCAGCCCAGACCTATATTAAGGAGGAACATGAGATAATCTGAATATTTCTGTTTGCATCATTTTTCCATCTGAGACTGAATGGCTCTGCATTCTGCCTTCTCTCTTCCAATTAAAGAGAGATGCCCAAAGAAAGTCTGTAAAGCTTGACAGTTTCCCACCTTGTCCTTCTGCTTTAAAATTCAGGTGTAGTTCATAAAGTCCTATATCCCAGCAAGTGATGCTTTACCTGGATCGTAGATATGCTATTAGACATGAGGAAAGGTATATTTTTCTGAACTTCATTTAGTCAGGGATATCTGTAATCTTAGCAGAACTCAGTTGAAATCAGTATCTGCAGACTTGCAGGGAAGTTGAAAGCGCTGCCACCTCAGGGTGTTGGATTATTCCACAAAATTTGTTTCATCTATGATCAAGCATAGAGGTAGTCCAGAAATATCAAGGTTTTGCTAAACTATGTGTAATTTTTGTCCAGTTCCTAAATCTTGAGTTCATCATGGGCTGAGAACATCAGTTCTTCACGTTCAAGGACGTGGATTCCCCCCTTCTGCCCCCACTATATTCAGTCTTGAAGCAGTTCTTTGCTGAGCTATTCTAAGCAAGCTGTGCATTGGGCTGTATCCCACCATCTTAGGTTTCTTAATATGCCAGTTTAGCCAGAGTGGAAAACCAAAGCGTAATGTTACTACATCATCCTTGGCTTCCTGTGCTGAAACTATGTGCTTTTTCCCTGGGTAGGGATCAAGGGGTTTATACCATTCTGTGGATGAGACATATGGATAGGCCTCCCTATTGTTTTTATCTCAGGAATGGTATAGCCTTAAAGAGGGGATGGGGGAGACAAGTCTGGAGTAACAAAGGCGAAAAAGAGAGCAGAATCTTCCCTGTATTGTTTTTAAGGACTCAAATAAATGCAACCCTCAACTCAATGAGACATCTGAGCCCTGGTAGTTATTGGGTATACTCTTGGCCCTGCATCTAGTGACGAGGACATGACTTTTGCACTGGGTTGTGCAATGGGGCCACTCAAGCCCTCCCATCTTTTCCTTCTGCCTGCTGCAGGTCACATGGAGACACTGCAGCTTGTCTCCAGCCTAAGCTCTGTCCCTGGTTGGGAGTGGCAAGGGAGCAACAGACTGGATCTAATTGGGGACCATAAATCTCCCTTTGCCATCTTTGGGAAATCTGTGCTTGGTGCTGTTCATAATACTGATGGGGTTGTGTTTTCTGTTTGTCCAGTGTTTGTGCAGCATGATGCTGCCCAGCTCTTTCTGACTCTCTGGAACTTGATAAAGAGGCAGATGAAAAAGCCAGAGCTGGTAAGGACAGTCACTGAAATGAACACCAGGTACTTTGGGCCCTGTCATGTGTGGTTTCCTCTGCTTCTTGAAGAGGAATTCTGTTCACTGACAATTGTCCTAAATTAAATTCTTAAAGTTATGCCCTATTTGGATCTTTCCTCCCGTCTTTCAAATGGGAGAGGGAATCTTGATTTCATAGGCTTGAACACTTTGAATCACAGCTAACCTTTGTTCACCCTGCTTTTAGGACATGTCATGGTCTTCATTCTAATGGGAGAGCTGATTAATTAATAACAAAAAGATTGGTCTTTTTGCAACACTGAAGTTAGTTACCTAATTTCTGTAAGCATTTATTGGCGTGTCTTGACACAGCTCCTCTGTTCTTGGAAGTCAGCCACGTGCATTTTATTATTAGTCACTGTTACTATGTTATGTATATGACAGTTCTACCCGGGGAGCTATGTAAGGTAAGAGAAAACTGACTCTTCCTCACCCACTGTCATAGTTTCATTCATATAGAAGACAGGCTCTTCTGGAACTGTTGCAGTTCCAAACAAAACAATACAGTTCAGCATCAAAGCAAACATTTAACTGTCTGATCTTGTTATATGCTCTGTCTTTCCCTTTTGGTAGGGGATGAGGGAAAGGAGTTTTCTCCTTTAAATAATGGGAAGTGCCCTGTCCACATAAGTCAATGTCAGATGTGGGTTCAAGCCTTAAAGCAGTAACATTGCGTAAAGTAACATGTCCACATGGGGTTTCCCACCCACAGAGGGAAATACTTCACCTGTGTTCTTCATAGACATTGTTTTTGCCTATTTTTACCCTTCCAGGTTGAAGACCTGAGTTATTTGTACACTATCTGTGTACAGGAGCACCTGGCCTGCCAGAAATGCTCTTTTGAAACAAAGAGGAACAGCAGCATGTTAACCCTTCCACTCCCAGTGTTGGATTCCAATTCTCACATGCTGAAGAGTCTGGTAAGTTTAGTGGCAGCACTGTTTCCTTAGGAAGATGATTGCCCTTTGCTTACTGTGAAAGCCTTCTCCTTAAAGCACTGGTATCTCCTGGGACTCATGTAGCATCTCTGCAAGAATCTTTGCAGGGTGTCTGGGGCTTTGAGGTGATCTTTTCTCATTCAAACTTCTTTGTTTGAGGGGTTCTAAATTTCTTAGAAAAAATGTTTGATTTGAGGGGTGGAAAATAAAATCCTTGGATTGCCTTTCTAAAAAAGTGTTGACTAAATACTCTGTAAGACTCATACTACACAGTGATGTGTACCTGTGAGACATTAGATACCACAGTGAGATGCCCTAGGTAACTTGTAATCTGTGGCCGGGCACACTACATTTGCCCAGAGCAGTGTTCCTTTACTGTTAAATCAGTACTGCTGTTTGATATCCAGAGACAGCAGTGATGGTGGCTATGTAGGTGCTGCCTGCATGACAGTGGATTTTTCAGGTGACACTGAACCACTGGACCTTTTTTATTCTCTGACCACTTTATACTGTTTCAGCCTAAAGGAACCTCTTTCAAAACCTCAGAGGCTTTGAAGTGGGTATAAAAGACACTTACGCATCAACATCTTTTTTTGTGGAAAATGTGGTACTCTGTTTTTTTCAACTAATGTAATCACAGCAGCAGTTAGGAAAAAGGGGGTACCTTTTTTTAGACTGACAGGCAATCTTTTGTCCTTTGAATAAAACATGCCTTCTGTAGCTTTGCTGTTTGCATGCACCCTGTACAAGTAGAAATAGAAATCTAGCTTGAAGGAATTCAGTTGAAAGAAATCTCTGTCTTCTTAGGAGGATTGTCTGCAATACTTTTTCCATCCAGAAGAGTTGACTGATCACAACATGTGTTTCTGTGAACAGTGTGGAAGGAAAACACCTTTTTTGCAGGTAATCAGAGAATTATTTCCCATTATGTCTCCTATACCCAGAGCACCCTTTATGTCTGGGGAGGGGAGGGAAAGGACTCAACCATATCAGTTTAAGAGGTCAACAACTCAAAGACTTGTCAGCACAGCAATGTCTGCTAGGTATAAACCACATGCATCTTTCCTGTTAGGAAATTCCCTACTGTAGATATAGCAACAAAAGAGTGCTTTCCTGGCTTTTAATATAAGTCACCGGGGGATGTAGCATTTCTGTACCAGCAGAAAAGCTGCTGGTACCAACACAGTGTTGACTTATGTTGTGTTTCCGCTGTGGGACTTCACACCACTGTGTAGCTTCAGGGGTAGACAAGAATATGTTACTGGAGCTGTGCATACACACATATAAAAGTAGGCTACTGTAGGGTGATTTCCTTTCTTCCTTGCTCTCCACCGGGCTCCGCACTTTTTACAGTATTGGTCCCTGCCAGCCAGTGAATTAGCTGTTTTGTGAAGAGGCAAGTACATTGAAGAAAGAGGTGTGCAAGGGAGACTGCCTCAGCTCAAGGCTTGGAGGAGACTTTCCACATCATTTTCACCAGTGGGCCACCTCTGATGCCACAATGCATCCGTATGTCCTGGTGGCAACCATGGCAGCAGCACTAATATCAACAAAGTCTGTGCTGGAAAGAATGAGCTGTCAGCTTGGCATCCTCCATGGAGCTCTAGTGGCCACATGTCACAAGGAGGTTGGCTTGCCTTTCCTCACCAAGCTAGTACTACCAACTAAGGGTAGTAAGTAGATGAGGGTTAAGAAAGTAGATGAGAAACGAAGCAGCCCATGAGACACCCAACGCTGGGTGCTGATCACGCTCAAGTTGAGAAACTTGGTTATCACAGCTCTGTATGTGTCTCGTGTGCAGATGACCTACAAAGGTTTAGGCTTCTGCTGTCTCGTGGAATTGGCAATCACTCACTGTAGCACTGACTGCTCTCCATGCTACATTCACTGGATGGCAATGGCTGTTTGTTTCCACCCCACCTCCCCAAGGGTTTATTCCTTAGTTTTTAATCGCAGTATTTATTGCTTTACAGAGCATGAAGCTAGTCCATCTGCCACAGACTCTGACCATACACCTAAAGCGCTTCTGCTTCGAAAAATCAGCCTACATACACAAGCTTAGTCACTATCTGCCATTCCCACAAGACCTTGATTTCAGTGCAGTCTTGACAGAAAATCAGTACCAACCAGGTGACAATGAAAAGGTGAGATACTCCTAACACCCTGTTTAAAAAGGGCAGATTTTATTCTCCCCTCTGCTCAAGTCTCATAAAAATATAAGAGGTTGCACCAGTACTTTCTTCAGTTCAGAGCACCTGTCTTAAAAGTGTATGTCTCAGCCTTTAACTGTGTCTGGTGTTGTCTCACATCCCATGGTTTTAACAAGTTCAGGTATTCAACTTTCTGTGCTCAGATTAAATCACCAAAGGCATCATAACTGGAGCTTTCTGCCATAAGAACAAAAAACAGGCTTTAAAAAAAACACAAACAACCAATCCCTTTTTTTCTGAGAGTGTGTATCACAATTTTTTCTTCTATTTCTAAATGTACTAAAGAAAAGATGAAGACATAGTTCATTTGGATGACCAAATCCAGACATCGTAAACAGTGCCTTAGAGGCAACTTCTGTCCTGTGGTTCAGCCTCCAGGGCAAGATGGCCTCAGTGAGCAGCAGAGCTACTGCTTTGAGGAGGTTGCTAGTCCAAGACAGGGGAACTCCATTCTTGGCAGTTTCCCATGCAGTGTTGTTTGCCACAGATCTGAGGTTAGCAGGTAGACAATAGCTTTGCCAGGCAGCTGAGAGTGATCCACCACAATGTGGATCTGTTCCCCTTACTGAGAAATAACAAGGGAAAGTGTGGCAACAGCAAAACCTTACTGGTGCAGTGTTACCCCTTTGCTGCCCCTTTGCCATCTTAACTGCCTTTTTCACATTCCTGTGACCTCTAGGGAGGCTGCCAGCCTGTTGCTGGCAGGCAAAATTCTGAGGATAAGAGGCAGGATCCTCAAGGCCAATCTAATCTTTCTCCTTTTTCCTTATGAAATGAAAATTCTTGCTGTCCTGGCTGCTGCTTCTGTTCAGCCAGTGGCAAATGAGAATTGCTTCACTGAAAGTTACTCTTTGTGGCTCTTCACAGGCTGCCTGGCAGTATGAGCTTTTTGCCGTTGTTGCTCATTCAGGATCAACTAGCTGTGGACACTACTGTGCCTATATTCGCAGTCTCACAGAATGTAAATGGTATTGCTTCAATGACTCTGAGGTTCGCCAGGTGAGGACGCAAATCCATGTTTCTCTTGTAGCTTCCTAGACACTCCTCCAGATCTCATTCAGTCTGACTGATTGCTGATTAAAGAGAACCAGGAAAGAAAACTGAAGCTGCAGAGCTTTGTGCACCTCATTCCTCTGCCATGGCATACTCTGAGCTGAGGGCAAAGCAGCTCTGGCTTCTGTACCAAACAAGGCCTTAAGTTCTGCTTTGCAATTTGCAGAAGGAACCATCTGCTGTATACCCTACTTTATGTACTTCTGCTTAGTGTATGTGCTCAAAAGAGGCAAAGGAACTGGTTTTCCTTGAAGGGTAAAAGTAATAAACTGATTTATTAATAGGTGTTTAGCTCCTGGAAGTACCTCTTATACCACTCTTATGAGAATTGCTGTGCTAGTATCATAGTATGTCCATCTCTTAAGAGTTTCTACCAGCCTCCCCTTGTGTGTTTTTCTTCTCTAGGTATCATGGGATGATGTTAAATGCACCTACGGACATTCCAAGCTCCACTGGTAAGCAAACACAACTCTGTTTTTACCTAGTGATGCTCTGGCGTTTGGAATGAGCATAGCAAAGAGAGGGAAGGTGAATGATTTGAACTGCATGTTGCCTGGGATGTACTGGGGATGCAGGAGAGTAGAAGAGGCATCCTTGTATTCTGGTTACTCTGATGTGACTATATGACAGTACCGGGACCCTGCAGAATTACTGCGTAGTCACAGAGGGGGCTGCGAGAGTGGTCTTGTTTACTCATGATTGCCACTTAGACCCTATATCCTGACTGAAGTTAGATACATCAGTCAGGATTCCTCCATGTTTTTTGTTTTGATGCATCATAAGAAAATGAGCCGTGGAGAGAGATAATCCATCTTACAAGCTATAGCGCTGCCAAGGGGTCAGCTTTATATGCTGCCTCAGGAACATTGGAGAGGGCCAGTTCAGTTGACCTAAACCTCAAAAAATTGAGCAGGAGCAAACCTGGGAGGTTACTTGCAATGTAGATCTTCAGACATACATCTTGTTTTGCTATTTCTTTGCTTCCACAGGGGAGAAACAGCATATCTCTTGATTTACATGAAAAAACATCCTCAGTAGCCTTATCCAGGAGTATGAGAATGTCTTGGGAAGCTGTGTGTTGTCCATGGAGCTCAGCACCTCTGTGCCAGTGTGGACCTGTACAAATGTTCCACAAGAAAGACGTTCTGCAGTCAGTCAGTGACCTCTGCCTTCACATTTATTTATGAAAAAAGTGCAGGAGATGATACTCAGCTAGAGAAAGAATCTAAGATTTGTGGCACCTAGAAACTTTTTCTTTCATATGTTTTTGATATTGTCGTGGTTTAACCCCAGCTGGCAACTAAGCCCCACATAGGTGCTTGCTCAATTCCCCCACCCCCAGTGGGTTGGGGAAGAGGAATTGGAAAAAGAGGTAAAACTTGTGGGTTGAGATAAAGACAGTTTAATAGAATAGAAAAGGAAGGAAGGAATATAATAATAATGATAAAAGAATATACAAAAAAAGTGACGCATAGCACAATTACTCACCACCTGCTGACCGATGCCCAGCCAGTTCCTGAGCCATGGTGCCCCTCACCAACCTCCCACCCCCCCAGTTTATATACTGAGCATGATATCATATGGTATGGAATATCCCTTTGGCCAGTTTGGGGCAGCTGTCCTGGCTGTGTCCCCTCCCAGCTTCTCGCTGGCAGGGCATGAGAAGCTGAAAAGTCCTTGACTAGTGTAGGCGCTACTTAACACACTGATGTTTTAGTTGTTGCTATCAACATTATTCTCACCCTAAATCCAAAACACAGCACTATACCAGCTACTAGGAAGAAAATTAACTATCCCAGCTGAAAGCAGGACAGATATTTATGTGATTCTATATATTAATTTCCTCTTAAAAGATAGTTAAAGTTAGTCCTTGTCTCTGCTGACTTACCACTTTCTTTAATGCTGATACCTAGATTCCAGTATAGGGGAAGTGTTGGCCTGAAAGCCTGCGTGGTGTTCCAGGGAGACACGTGGTATGGCTGGAGGGCTGTGATAGCCATACCTAGCTAATAAGACCGTAAGAGCTCACTCTGCCCTTTTAGCACCATGTTAGATGCTGGCAAGCTGGGCAGGGGACCCCCAAAGTCTTGAGAAACAGCTGGAACCAGAACCCTTATGACACATGTACCAGTGATGTTTACTCCTTAAAACCTTCCTGAAAATTAATCACTGCAGGGGTTTAGATGTGTTTGAAAGTTGGTGTCAGCGTAAAGAGGTGTTTTTAAATCAGGAGCTATTGTAGTAGTTCTGATTTACAAGATGGTTTGATATATATTTATGCAGATGGTTATTGTTTTAGCATGCCTATCAGGCATTTATATGCATTTTCTTTCCTGTATAGAGGAAAATAGTCAAAGCAACAGAGATTCTGAAGCTAGCTAGTGATTTTGCACAATACAGTCCATATACTTTGATAAGAGAAGTGAGATGCTTTGATGTGCTTGAACTTTTGGGATTTTCCTTTAGTACTCTTCAGGTGGTTGCCAGCTGGAATTTTCTTGCTCTCTCTCTTCCTTCACTGCCCATGAGTGGAGATGTCCCTCAAGCACAAAGTGATCTGGAGAGAACAAGTCTATAAATACAGTGAGTAATTTTAAAATCTCCTGTTGAGTCCTGTCACTCTGTGCTGTTGGTTCAGCTTGTGCTCCCATGGCAAGACTGCACAGCTGGAAGGGAAATGTAGAGAGAGCTAGAAACAAAGGCTGGTAATGTGACAATCAGAAGAAGAGTGTTCTAAAAGCTCATCAGAGACTGAGCTGTGAGAAAAATTACTAACTTCGATTGTGATGCTTTTAAAGCACTCATTGTGGTAAGTCTTGACATACCACAGTCTGTGAAAGGATCAGTGATTCCAGTAGTTTCAAATCTAAAAGTACCTTCTAGCCTAAGATATTCTTTGACTGTATCTTGACAAGGGTGCTATTTTTGTGTGACTGAGGACATATTTTAAAATTACTAATATAATAGCAGCTATATATAACTTAATTTTATTTTGATAATGATGATGATGTTCCCAAATCGTGTCCATTTTCTGTTGGTATGTACATGGAAGGTGAATTGAGAAATCTTGGAGCATAGCTGTGAAATTACATTTTTATGAACTATCAGGTACTTATGTTACTGAATTAGCAAGGCCCATTATTCTGTTCAACTCTCTCGTATTTGTACTGTTCATTCTGCATTGAAAAAAATAAATCCCAGTGTATTTTTTTGTCAGCAGGATGAGGAATTTTCAGCCTATTTGTCTTCGGGGCTGTGTTACACGCTTTCTAAAGAACCTTGCAATGGGTGAGCAAGAAAACCAAGTTCCTGTCTGCTTTATTCAGCACTTTGCATATGTGAAATAGCTGAAAGACAGTGCATTTCCAGCAATTCATAAGCTAATGTGTTAAGAGACTGAAAGGACATAACTAATTTGATATAACCTGAAATTTAAAACCAAGCTATGCTTATGAAAAATGCCTCAAATGTGTCATAAACCTTCCAGGTATATCACCCATCAAGAACACAAGTGCTGAGATATATTAAGAATCTTTTCAGTCAGTGTCTCAATGAATAGTAGTCGATGTTTTTTGAATAAAATAATATGGAATAAATTTCCTAGAAATTAAGTCTTGTGGATTATTCTTGGTCTGTTTTTCTTAGACACCATAAATGTGTGGTGTGGGAGGTGGGAGGCTACAGGCCACGTGCACAGAGGTTGTATGCTCAGATTAATTATTCAGGCTAGAGCTACTGCTAATGTTTAGTTTCAACAGCTGAGGAAATGAGGCTAAAACTTCCCAGGGCACTTTGCCCTTGTGCTGCAGACACAATGGGTTTACTGTCAGCTTTGCTCTCCCGTGAAAGCTCATATTGCTTCCAGATCCAGATGGGCTGTAGGAGGAACGGGAGGTGTGCGAACCGGCTAGCGTATAGATTTAAAAACGCTGTCTGACCTGAGCTGCTTTTGCAAAAAGTCACCTTGGCTGCCTCTGTCCACAGCAAAGTTCAGTTGTGTGCTGGATGAACTGCCTGAGGATGACTTTTAGCCAAGTGCAAGGGATTCAGCACTAGTGTGTCGATACACAGTTATAACGCGGAGTTCACCTTGCCCAGGGGCTGGCTACAGAAAAGCACTGAAAAGCACCACCTGCATGTCTGCCAGAAAAAAATTCTCTGCCGTAGAGCCACCACAAAGGACTTACTTGGGATTATTTGTCCTGTGTTTGAGCCGCTGTGCGAATGAAGCCTAGCACAGGTAGCAAGCACTTTGAGAAGCTAGATAAAGCCAGGACTATGTCTGTGGAGAGATCATTGTAGGTTCTGGTAATTCTTCCTTTCCTTTGTTTGTTTGTTTTGGGATTACCATGTCTTTAAGGGAAGGAGCAGTAGCAAAATACACCACCTCTGCTTCATCTCTGACAGGCTGCCCCTCAGATGCAGATATTCCCCACCTTCAAGAAACACGAAGAAAAACAGAAAAAAGTAAATACACACTATATGTATAATAAATATATATATCACACATGTATAATGTTTAAAACTTCAATGTGTTGAAGTGTGTAAATGTGTAAATCCCAAAATTATACATGAAAGTAATAATTTTTTTTATACTTCCAGTATCATTTTAATTTACAAGAGTCGCTTATCAACTAGTTATCATCGGTATTTACACAAAAATGCTGCACATGAGATCTACATTTAAAAAAGACCTTCATAAAGGACCTATTCTAATAGGGATTAAAAAACATGGGTTGGTAAGACTGTAGTTACTCTAAACTACAGTGAAATGTGTAAATCATATTAGGACTTAGCATTACTAGTAATTTTAATAATAATGGCTTTACTGGTAATTTTGTGGATCTCAATAATCTGTCGTGTCTGATGGATTCTAGTAGCGAATCCTGTGATGATATTCCTGCAGGGGAACAGCAGTAGTTTTAAGTCATCAAAGGCATCTTCTTCCAATGGGTTTAACCTTTGCTAAGAAGATCCTCTCACCGGCAGTCACTACCTTTTTGTCCTGATGGACACGTCTCGGTCTTGACTCAGCAGCCTGGGGTTCAAACGGTGCCTGCGGCAGCTCCCTGGGGACAGCTTCAGGTTTTGCCCTCTTGGAAGCCTTCTGATAACACAGCTTGGGGCTTGAAGCTGTGAGCGGAGAGCAGCACTTTCCTAACAAGTGCAAACAGAAACCTCAAACAACCTTTCAAAGTTATTTTTACAAAGCAATTAATTTTTAGAAGAGAGCTATTTAGCTCTGACTCCGTGCTGTTTCCCACGTGGCTGGCTTATATTTTACCAGCTTCAAGTTGACAGGCTCAGCGCTGTTTGCACCTGCCTGTGGAAATGTGCCCAGGAGTCACCAATACTTCAGAGAGCTTGATAGATTAAAAAATAAATTCTGGCATATATGAAGTCGAGAAACTGGAAGAGAAATGCTTCTGAGTTAAATCTACCTGAATTAAAAAGAAAGTCATAAGTGCTGTGAAAAACTGAGCAAGGACTTAAAAATAAAGGCAAAGTGAACGAAGACCTTCACACAGGCTTAAGAAAGGGTGCTCTGACCTAATGCTTGTTTTGCTAAAACAGACTAATGACTGAAGTTTCAGCAGTTTGATTCAGTATGAAGACGTGCTTTGAGGGATAGCGGGAGCGCCAAGGGGAACAACCCGCCCTGTGTTTGCCTTGGTGATGGGCAGAGTGGAGGCTGAGGAACTGGGAGAGTCCCTCTCATCAGGGAGGAAGCTACTTGTCACTGAAGGACAGGGGACATGACAGCTGTCCTGGAAAGGCATCCTGTTGTTAATCTACATCAATTTCTGCAATGAGCTGAAGCGAATTTCTTCCCATCCTTGGTTGCAGACCAGCCATACAGGTACTTCGGCAGTCTCTGTGACCAGGACGTCGGGTGGATGATTGAGAGTGTCGTGGTCATTGTATATCTTTCCTCTACGTAACCCATTTTTCTCACAGATAAGGAGAAAAACACGTAAGTGCATCAAATCTCCACACAGCAGCACTGAGCAGTACAACTGCTGGTTACACCTTGCGTTCATTGCAGAATTCAGGCGGAAGAGGACTGGTCTTTTTTGACCTCAGGCATAAAATTAAAAGGGTTCTCCTTTGGCTTGTCCTAAGGAGACAAGATCCTTGGATGCGGGGTTGGGGTGTCCCTGGCCAAGGCCAGCTCCGGCTCTGCTGGGGAAAGGCCAGGCTGTAGGATGGAGCAGCGAGAAGGTCCGTGGCGTTACAGCTGTGAGGGAAAGGTGAGGCTGCAGGCAGAGGCGGCTGCTGCTCGTTGAGACGGGCAAGAGCAACGACTTGAGGATGCAAGAGGAAAACTACCCAACCTGAAAAGATACAAAATCCTAAAGGAAATCTGGTGCTGGAGGACAAGGGTTTGGTACCACTGGGGACTTGTAGGGAGCAGCAGGGTGGACTGATGTCCACCTGAGTGATGCTTGCTGGCCCGCGGGGGGTCTTTGTGTGTCTGCCCTGCGAGTGCTGAGTGTGCTCATGCTCAGCCTCATGGCCTCTCAGGCTTTGTCAGCTCTTACCTGTGTCAACTTCAAAACACCAGCTTTACGCTTTCAGGTTGAGCATATTCGGCATGCGGGGTCTGCACGCGGTAAAAAGTGCCTGAACGAAGTGACCTGCCGCGGGTCGCTGGGCATTCGAGACGCTGCGTCTTGAAACGCACTGTTACCCTGGAGCTGGTTTTGCTTGTAACAGGCAAAGAAATGACAGGGAAGGAAAAGTTCACTAATGGCTGGATAAACAATAAATGCTTAGCACTCATACCTTTAAAATGAGTTCTTGCAAAATTTGGGTCAGGGTTCTGAAAACAGGTAGCATGCCAGCTCCTTCTGGCGGGACACAGCTGGGCTCTAACCCACTCTGCATAAAAACAAGAGGTTTGGGATTTTCCAGAATAGGCTGCTATTCCTACAGAGCCTTGTAAAACTGTTTTTTTCGGTTTATGCAGAAGTAGTTTTTTAGTTGTGAACTGTAAAACAATCTAATGTAGGACTGCATGCAAACAGAAGAGGCCATAAAGCAACACTAACACAGCATCAACGGACAAGACACCCGAAGATGTCCTGAGAAGTGGGTGAGTATAGAAAACGACACAGCGGCCGCTCCAGGAAACACAAAAGTGCCACAGTGGGTCATTAATTTTCATCAGTCTTGCAGATTAGGTAGTTTTGATTTTGAAGAGTCACAAAAGAGCCAACACGGTGGATCTTGGGGGGGAAAAAAAAAAGCTTTATTTATTTCTTAACTCCTCTCTCAAGTCAGGTGCACCCGTCCTTGCAAGGACCACGTTGTCCCTGTGTCCCGCAGCTCACGAGTGTGAGCCATAGGCTGCAATGGGGGTAGGGCAGGGGATGTATATAATATGGGTGCCCAGTGCTGCGGGGTTGAAGCACTACTGGGAATTTTTTTAATAGTGATCCCTCCTGTGGACAGATCTGTGCTTCCTCCTGAGACAAACAGCTTTGTGGCTTCCTCTGGTGATGTGTTCAGGAGCAGACAGCCGAGACGAGAAATGGTAGACTTTTTCAGCAATCTCCTCTTCAGGTCAGGAAAATGCAGCAAATCCTCTGTGCGGCATTTCTTGCCTTTTGAAGTATTTCAGGTATTGCAGGTATTTACACCTGTCCTTCAGGAAGTTTAATTAAGTTGAGTAGGTAGTGATGACAAGGAGCTTTTTCTTTATATTTCTTTATATTCTACAAAAATAAAAATTTCTGCCTAGTCTGTTTTTAGTTTTGCTTTTGGCACTGGGTATTAATATCCCAGCATGTCGCGTAGGTGTCATCATTGGTGAGTGCATATAGATATAGGAACTTCAGCGGCAGTGAGTGGATCTGGAAATGGGAATTTACATTAACTCGTAGAGACTGGGGATAACTTACTTGTATGGCAGCAGATGAGTATACAGCACTTTGCAGGAAAATAGTTTGGGTAGGTCTTTGCCTGCAGATGTTATGTAATGGACTTTTGATAAGAGGGATGATTTAAAGATATACTGAATTATAAATGTAAAAGGAGACTGAAAGTTAACTGAAAATTTTAAGAAAGAAAAAAAATTGTGGATTGTCCCCTGGATTTGAGACTGGAAACTAAGTATGTTGAATTGCAAGCTGGCAAGTCTATGCCATGCTGTGCAGTCAGCATAAAAGTATCTTAAATTCTTCCTGCTGTATTTTTTAGTCAGCTGCTGCTAATCATCACATAACATGCACATATGGGGCTGAGTTTGTTTAACCCTTTCAGTCTTGATTGGTCTGATGACAGAAGGCACTGAGAAGCCTAAAATAACTATGTAGACTTTAAAAAACCAGCGTGCTCATGTGGGGCCTCTTAGGGCAGTGAGGCTGTGACGGATGAGCTCTCTGAAGGAACCTGTTAGGGCACTGACAGCAACTGGTCAGGACTAAAAAGATGGAAAATTTTGGACACTTGATCCCTGCCACCACACAAACCTCTTTTGTTAATGCAAGGAAAAGATGGCCCAAACCCCCTGCGATTACTTCATGACAGCTATTCGATCGCAAGGTTCCCACAGCGGCTGGCGACGCGACTCCCCGTGTTCCGGTGCGGCAACGGGGCCTCTCCGTCACCCAGTCACTCCGCCTTGAAGTCCTGCTCGGTGAGCAGCGTGTACAAGGAAGCAATGGATTATTTTCTCTGAAAAACCTCTCGCGTTACGGAGTTTTGGGTAAAGAAAATCGTCACCTTTGTGACTCCTCCTCTACTCGAGGGCGATGCCGATCGCTCCTTGCGGTGGGGTTTTTTCCCCAGGGAGCGCCGGCTCCCGCGCGGCAGCTTTCCCACGTTGCGGCAGCACCCAGAGATAACGCCCCGCGCTCGGCCGGTGCCGCCGCCAGCCTCCTTTCCCACACCGCCCTCGGAGCTGCAAGCGTTTACACCTTGGGAGGGACGGGATGGGGAAAGGGGCCGCAGAAAGGAAAACCTGCAAAACTTTAAATTGGCTACTCGGTTACGTGTAGCCTGGTGGAAAAAAACCCGCTGCGGTTTCTCTGTGGTTGTTTTAAATTTAGGTGAAGCAACTACGCACCCTTCGATGGGAAATACTTGGAGTACAGAAGTCATTAAAAAGAAGATGATGGGTGGGGATGTAATGAAGTTGAATTTCGGAGGTGGTCGCAGTTTTGAATCATGTTTCTGTTTGAAGTGCCATTTTCCAGAATCAGTATCCAGTCATCAGACAACTCTTCAGTGTTTCCAAGCCAAGAATCCGAAGGGATTCACTTTGCTGTTAAACACCAGGCTGTGTATTTTACCCAGGAGGTGGCACTGTCTGTAGTGTTTCTGCTGTCCTCTCACCTCCCTTGTCATGTGTCAACAGGAGCTGGCTGGTTTGCGTGCAGGGCCAGCAGGCTTTCCAGGGGTGATTCATTTCCTCATGCTGCCAGTATCTCATACTAAAATTGCTTTTAATATCTGGGCAAATTAGAACTTATTTTGACATAGCCTGGTGTCTGAATGGGAATGTTCAATCCTTAGAAAAGGGCAGATCAGCTCAGGCAACTCATCAGTGACTCCCATGGCCAGTTCCAAAGGGCTCATTTTATTTCAGAAAACTAACGAAAGCAAGATCCAGACTGGGACACTGCATTATTTGGGGGCTTAAAGTTTCCAGATTTGGAGAACAACAAACTTCTTTTTCTGCTATTTACCGAATTACTCACTTTTCTTCTTGTTTCAGTCTCTCCAAGGAACAGCGAGAGGTGCGGCAAAGTTTGCTATCGATGTTGGGTACCACCACCTTGATGGTGCCTTCCTGTACCAGAACGAGATTGAGACTGGGGATGCGCTACGAGAAAAAATTGAGGGGGGAGTTGTGAGGCAAGAAGACCTCTTTATTGTCAGTAAGGTATGTCCTTGGATAACTTGTGTTACACAAGGCCAGCTCTCGGGAGGAGAGACAAAGTCCCAACCTGCAAAGTGCCAGGGGATGAAGCTGGTTTGGGAATTACCTCCTTTCTGTCAGGGCAAAGCGTTCTGTGGATGGAGGGAAGGAAGAGGTCAACTCTTGAAACAAAAAAAAAATGGCTTGATTTGAGAGGGGTTTTTTTGTAGTCCATATCCATTGTCAGCCATGGAGACAGGAACTGAAGCCGTGCTCTCCGCTGCCTCCGAGATAGGAAGCATGGCTATTGTATTTGTGGTCACTCCCGCTGCGCTGCCGGCCTCAGCCTGTTAACTCCCATATGTTATGCTTTGTTTTGTTTTTTCCCCCAACAACAATGGTAGGAAAAATAAAGTAACTTCTATCTGCTGGAAGCTGGTGGGTTGATTTTCACCAGTTTTGCTTTTTTTCTTCATCTTGTTTAATTGTTGTATGAATGGTTGGAAGTTTAGCACATCTCATTCTCATCTCACTTAACTGACAGCACCGCCAACAAAATAAGGTGCACAAAAGTGGCGCTTCCTCAAGACGATAAGACGTGCCATACGGTGAGCTGCCTCTCTGTCTGCGCCCTGTGCTTCCCTGCCAGGGGTGCTCCGCGGCCGTGAGGTTAGGAGAGCAGCTCCCAGGCTCTGCATTACCCCTGCAGCTCCACGAGAGACCCATGGTGAAGGAGGCACACCAGAAAACACTTGCTGCCCTTCAACTGGATTATTTGGATCTTTACCTGATGCACTGGCCCATAGGATTCCTCCGTCAGAGCTCTGCCACTGCTTTTTCCTTTGGGGCTGCACGTGCCCTTAGTCTTCTCTAATGAGGAGTGTTGTTAAACCTCATTAGGACATAATGACAAACCTCTGTAGGGAGTGCTCAGGAGGAAAGGGGAAGTCATGGCTGCTTAAATTAGGTCTTGTAGTACAAAAATCACCTTATTTTACTCTGTTCAGGATTTCCTTGTCATAGATCAAAATACCATCCAGATCACGTTCCTCTTAAAGCCTGGGATTTGGCTGTCACTGGCTTATCCAGGATCAAACAGTTGTGAATTACTTAGTTCCTATTTTTCTCTTCTCTCTCTACCCCCAGGTTAAATCAATCCTCATTTCCCTGTCCTGTCACATCCCTGACCTTCCCTCAACGTGACTGAGGCACTTAAAGGTCTCTGCCCTTCCTCTGCCTGCAGGGCAGGTTCTCAAGAAGCAGATTTTTTTTGACATTTCTCTGTTGCTGCAGGTTACTGGTTTTGGCCACCTCTCTCCCTAACACAAACATAAGCCAAAGTATCCAGCGTGTCTCCAGCTCCACTCACAGAATTTCTAAGTGATTTCTTTAACTACTTATGATTCAGCCTGCCTTAAACCTGCTGTTCTTTTGTGATGCAGGAGAGGAGCTACTTCCTGCAGATGGAAATGGCATGATCACTCCCAGCAACACAGATTTTTCTGGATACATGGGAGGTATGTTCATTGACAGGCTGAAAAATTCTTGCTAGCTGAAAATAACGGCCTGAAAACTTTAAGCCTTCCACTTTGGGAATTGTTTTGAGAGAATTTCCAATGTGAAGTATCCCAGATTGCTGATTTCTCTGTGCCCGTGGGCTCCTTTTTGTGTTACTTTGCCAAAATTGAGGTATCTTCATGCCTACTGCCTACGAAAGTGGCTGGGTGGGCACGGCAAGAGGAAACCTTTGACTGTGTGTGTACCCTGCAGTGGCTTGGGCTGACGTACGCCGTCGCTTCCGTCCCCACGCCACACTCCAGGCATTTATCAGTGGCTTTAGCTGTAGCCATGCTCATCCCTAGTTGCACTTGAGCTGTACAGACCACAGCAAAGCCAACATGCCTGTGCCGATGTACCAAGAGCATCCCAATTTGCCCCCTCTGGAAAGTACCGGAACTCGCCCAAAGTCCTTCGCTAAAGCTGTGTGTGCAACGCAAACAGCCACGAGCACAGGCTGTCTGGGCGTCAAGCCTTGGGCGCAAGTTCAACTGTATCTTCCTGGTTGATGGTTTGGGCTTCCTTTCTCCTCCACTCCACAGGTGCTGAGCGTGGCCAGGTTGAAAGAGGACAAGAGACTCACCAGAGTCAGAAGAATTTGCTGATGCTTTTTCCCTTCTGTCAGATGAAGAATAAGGCGCATTTTTGTTGCTCATTTGAAGGAAGAAAGTGGACATTTCAGGCTGATGCTTATGATAGCAACTTCAAATATAAATTATTTCTGCTTTGGAAGAGGTGTATCTTCTGCTGTAACTGGTAGTAGATTATTTTCTCCTATTTCTTCTATGCTGGAGGTGACAATCTAATTAGGGCTGTCTAGCTGTTTGATTGCTTGCTAGTGTGAAAGAAAATAAGTGGTGGTGGTGGGGAACACAGCACTGCTTATATTACACTGCCACTGCTAAATGGTACATCTCCCTTGGGAAATTAATCCATGTTGTTGATCAGGTATCCTGCCCCAACCTTTTCAGAACAGCTCCTTGTCGAGCTGTTCCAAATGACAAGCTTTTTATTATAATTATTTTGTTAGCTGAGGAATTATCCTAAAAAACCCTCTTTTCTTCTAGAGCAGAAGGTCTGCTTGGGGACAATATTTCAAAATAGTTCTTTTCTACTGAAATAATCATAGCGCAATAATTGTTAATCTTGAATAATGCTGTTATTTATTTTATGATGATACGTGATGTGAGAGCCTGAGTCTTTGACCAGGGTCCCACCATTCAATGTGCTGTACATCAGAAGAGGATTCCAGCCATGATGATTTTTACCACCGAAGTCTTTGCACAGGCATTTTTTCCATATGAAAAAAGATCTTAATTCAACAGCATGTCTGATTCTGTAGTGTTTCTAGGCTGTGGAAGAGCTGGTGGATGCGGGAATGGTGAAGGCCATTGGAGTCTCCAACTGCAAACAGATAGATTGGTTCCTGAGCAAACCAGACTTAAAACACAAACCTACAAATAATCAGGTAAATTGTTCTCAAACTCATCAGTACTGACATCACACCTGTCTGGGGTGTTGCATTTGATCCAGGCTGAGCGCTGAGCTCTCCAACGGAGGAGGTGGCAGAGCTTACGCTTCTCCTTTCCTCCAGCCCCAGTGCCTGTCCCAGGAGCCAAGGAAAAAGAGGCTGTGTGACTAGATAGGACCAGAGCCAGGCTACACTGCTGGGGTGGATAGGTGGGACCAGATGATGTGAGACGGGTGTTTCAGCTGGATGTAGACAACTGGACCTTGGAGCCCCTTCATATGGGGACTGTGAGAAGTCATGAAAAATGAGGCAGGCAGCTGGAAAGTGAAACCAATGTGTGAAGATTGGGCCTTGTTGGAGGCAGGGTTGGGAAGAAGAGGAAACGATCTGAAATAGTGGCTGACTCTCTTAAAAACCCCAAAGCTGTAAAAAGAGCAACCTTTACAAAGCCGATGTGGGGCCTGGTAAGGTCACCATACTGATGCTAAACCTTGAAGTATCTTTTGCTTCCAAAGAAACCTAGTATTTTTGTTTGAAGATTGAGAGCCACCCCTATCTTCCTCAGGAAGTGCTGATTAAGTTTTGCTAATCTCCAGGGATCTCTGTCACTGCATATTGTCCCCTTGGAGAGCCCAATTGGCCATGGTAAGAATGCTTTGTGAGACTTCTTTCTTAGACACAGATCGGAGCCAATACAATAAACCAGTCTTGGGATGCAGATAAACACTCACAGAGTAAAACTGATGTAATTAGAAAAACATTTACAAATTTGTTAAAAATTATAAATACATAGAAAACTCTCTCACACTTACTGTGATATTCAGTCCACTAATACCTGTGCCATTATGGGAATTTCATATTTAGGAGAAAAAGGATCAATTGATTGGTGAAATAAATAGTGAAGATAATTCCTAATTGAACTTGGGTGAGCTTATTAAACATGAAAGAGAATCACAGAATCATTAAGGTTGGAAAAGACCTTTAAGATCATCAAGTCCAACCATCAACCCAACACCACCATGCCCACTAAACCATGTCCTGAAGTGCCACATCTGCACATTTTTGAACACTTCCAGTGATAGTGACTCCACCACCTCCCTGGGCAGCCTGTGCCAATGTTTGACCACTCAGTACAGAAATTTTTCCTAATAAATAGTCTAAACCTCCCCTGGTGCAACTTGAGGCCGTTTCCTCTCGTTCTAGTGCTAGTTACTTGGGAGAAGAGACCAAACTTCTGAACTGAAAAACCCAAACAAACAACCCAAAACAAAGCAGCACATGCTTATGAAAAATGCAACTTTGCAGTCCTGCTGAGTGCGTGAGATGATGCTTTCTTATAATTTAAGTAACATTCTTATACTACAGTGCTTGAGGGAGAAGATAGCGAGCCATCCAAGTGCTGAAGCCTGCTTTTTATTTTCACAGGTCCTAAGTTCAGAGAACCGTCGCCGGAGACCAGCACGGACCTGGGCTGAAACCTCTGCCTTGAGGATCAACCCTTCACCTGTTAAGAAATGCAAAGGCATTTAACATCAGTACTTCACGGAACTCTAGGGGAACGTTTTAGCAGGTACCTTTGTGTGTGTACATATGTGTGTATATATATATTTCTTCATAGATGTCCTCTTACATATACATCTCTTCTATATATATCTCTATATCTACATCTGTGTGTGTAATTAGAGAACTTTATTGAGTTCTTAAGTTGTTAAGCTTTATTGGCAAATTATATAATCTAACATTGTGATGTGCCTTAATAGTAAATTTTAAATTGCTGTCATTTTATATTAGATTTATATTTAGATTGTTGCCATTCTAAAGTAAGTCATACAAAACACAAACTCATATGTTGAATCACCACACCAAGATCCCTGCGCTTAATCCCTTTAGTCCTAAAATGTTCACGAAGTCTGGGACTAGGACTGGATTCAGCGGCCCCTAGACTCTTCTGTATAGGAGTTTAGAAAGCAAGGAGGTCCATTCTTCCTCATGACTCAACGGGAGGGTCTCCCTCAATTTCTTTCACTAATCCACATGTAAGTCATACCAAGCCAGTTCGATTTCCCTGACTCCGTAAAAATAATTTCCCCTGATCCATGTGTAAATCATTCTAGCCCAATTCTAATCAGTTTTCTCTTTGTATGCTTTTTCCATGTTGAATAAGTAATAGAGTGGACCTTGCCATTGAATTCTGTTAAGTCATGCTTTTTACAAGTACTAATATTACATATTAAAATAATTGTATTTTTTAAATATCTCCAGCAGTGATTCTTTAAGCTGCCTAAACCACTCATTTGCGACAGCAACCCAGCTGTTTGTGACCTTCATTTAGGTGTTTGACTTTGAATTGGCTAAAGAGGAGACAGAAACCTTCCTTGCATTCAAGAAGAGGTACTGCATCTGTGTATTAAGCAAATGAGTACCTCCTCCTCCATGATTTAGCAAGATTGGGTTATCATTGGATATTCTCTTAACAGACAGCATTTGATAGCCCCACCTAAAAAAAGAGAGGGAACCGTAGCCAACATCTGGTCAGCTCCGTACCTGCTGGAATCCAGCACTAGGATTTATTAAAGCATTGCCCATCTCGTACAGGTTGGTAGCACTGGGAATTTTGCAGGTATGTATGTTGTGTGTTAAGATATCCCTTAATGGATGCATACCAAACTGCTGTCTGAAAATCAAAATTGGCTGGAAACTCCAAAATAAATAGGCGGCTTTTGTTTGTTTGTTTGTTTTCTTTGGCTACCTTATATGAGACAGTCAGTCTGTCTCTTATATAAACAAACTCATTTTTAAGAATGAGAGTTGTAAGTTTTTTTGAAGTGAAAAGCTGTGCCTGTATATTTATGCCAATGCTATTAAGGCAGCATCTAGATAATAGAGTGGTTAGATACAGACTTACCAAGCTCTGCAATTTATTCTCTTTTCCCAGGTTACCCACTTATGAAATAGCATACTGCAGACTTACAAGTTCATAGGAGAGTGGTTTAATATCCCAGGGAAGTTTGGCAATTTCAACTAAGCAAAAGGTAACTATCTTTTGAGAACGAGGTCATTGATATATGCAAAGGGTACAGAGCATGAACTTCCACTGCCCTGTGTAAACTAAGCTGACTTATGTTAGTGTTTTTATTGTAGTTTACAGTTTTAGTTCTGCAGAGCTTCTGTCAGGGGAAAAAAGCTGCTGCTTCTTACTTAGCCTTAAGACTACCTCCTTAACTTGTTTTAATCATACTCTCTTTTTCTAGATGCAAAAATCACAAAGACTATCCTGTTTTGGAAGACTAACACAGGTAGTCCCCATCTTCAGATTCTCCAGGGATCAGAACTGTATTTCATTGTTTCCAGTGATTTGTAATACTTCATGTGTATTAAACCACAGCATAAGTAGAATATGTATTACAAGATGGGACAAAAGTAGCTCACAGGCATTCTGAAGAGTAAGCTTTGAGCACGCTTGAGTTTGCTTCCTTTATTACCAACCACAGTTATGTCAGTCCTTTATCTGTATCTTTGTGTTGCAAAAAGTAATGATAGTTAAAGTAGTTCAATGAACCTGAATTTTTAGGACTTGTGAAAAGCAGTCTTTGTCATAAATATAAATCCTAACAAATTTTTAGAGAAATTCAGATTCTCCTAGTGGCTGTATTTTTAGACAAAAAGTAAAAATATATGCTAACTATCTTTTAGTTGTTAATACAAGACAAGCCATGTAATATCAGAAGATCTTTATGAGGGAAGACAGTATGCTGCTTGAGATCCTTAGTTCAGTAATTTCAGCATAACAGACCGAATGCTCTTTAGAGGACACTGCTGAATTATGTTTCAGGAGCTGTTTTCTTAATGAGGTTTCCTATTTATGAACTGCTAAAAACTAATAAACTGGTAGGAGATTTGTATGTTTGGTTTATCATATCTACAAGAGTATATAAATACTGCCTTTATCAGTAGAATGGCTGCAGTTAAGGCTGTGAATCTCTCCCAGCAAATCCAAACTCTGATAAAGGAGACACTGAGGAATTATTTTGCTTGGCAACTGTCTTATTTAACAAGCAGAAAAGCTGGGCAGCTTCATAGAAGCCAACGGTAGATTTTCACTCTCTTGTACTGCTCCCTAGATACTGTCTCCTTGTGTTTTGACTCAAAGGATGTCACTGGATGTTTTCTCTGGTAAAAGAAGTCAGTGCTACTGCAGCCCATGCATCTGCTGGAGTTTTAATGACGTGTCCGTCAATCAAGACTTCTTGTTCTTGAACTCTAACACATGACTCAAAACTCCTGTAACTGCTTTAGGCTCTTCCAGCCCAGTAGAAAAACAATGTGGATCAGCACTGCCTGCAGAGAGGAAGGATAATTGTGTAATTAAGGTTCAGAGCTAGGATACACACTTCATGGATATCCTTTTCCAACTGATTTTCTTTGTAGTTGGGGTTTTTAAGTCCCTAAAGGAAATGATGACATACCTTTGAGCTACTTGAGACTTTTGCAAGATGTTTAACTAACAGGTGCCCTACAACTGGCAAAGCAATTCTGTGAAATTTTATTTCCTACAGCAGCTATTCTGAAGAAAGGTCTGAAAAGCCTATCAGCAATTGATACCAAACAGTTATAGTGCAGTGGTATGGAGAGGAAGGTGCCTGTTGTAGGTGCTCTTTTTTTCTCTCCCTGAACATGCTAAATTGAAAAGGTCAGTTATGGGATATCATCATAGCTGCAGTTAGAAAATGAGCTACATGGAAGGTGCTGTGCTTCCAGGCATTCACACTGTGGTCAGGTTGCGTCCATCTACAGCAGCAGGAGCAGTACCCACTCAAGGCTGCGGTGTACAGCCTATCTTGAAATATTCTCTACTTCATAGGAATTTTCTAACAACATTCCAATTTAATCACAGCTATCAGACTTGAAGTTATTTACAGGATGTTTATAGACTGCAGTAGGCAGGAAGTTGGACTAGATGATCACAGTAGCCATATAATAGTAAAAAATTCAAAACAAGGTAGAAGCCAGAGATTGTGTGTTTGTTTAGACACAATGGATTTTTTTCATCTGCAGCAACTTTAGCAAAGGTAAAAAGAGAAAAGCTCAGATGATGTCAGTTACTGCAAAATAAAGTACCTTCTATTCTGCAGCAGAGCCAGAGGCATATGACTTAAGACAGTGTTTGCCTTTCTAGCAGACCGCTGCTGCCTCAGAGCAAATCACAGCAGCCTATGATGGCAGTAAGCGTGCTTCTCAAGCAGCTTATAGCAGCAAGCTTCCATAGCTTTACCACATCATCTACCCCACACATGTGCTGCAAGGGCACTGCTCTAATTATATCTATCTATAGATGAGAAACTACTAAGCATGATTTCCCCCGTATTCAAGTTTTGAGGATTTAAAAAAATCTTTTAACATCTTTTGTAGGTTTATTTTTGGATTTCCACCCTCCCCCAAGGTCAGATGTGGCTTTACAAGAGAACAAAAATTGCCATGAGAAGCTAGGGTAAAGACTTGGGCATGTTTTACCGCTATTGTAAATTCAGGTGACTAAAGAAGAGCAAGAGAAGAATAGACAAGCTGCAACTGTCTTCTAAATATTTTTTTTGTTCTGTCAGCGTGGTGACCTGCAGCAGAGGTATTGCCTCTCACTGAGAGGTGGTGGAAATTTTCTAATTTCATCTGAACCCTGTGTTAATAAGGGAAGTGTATATTGATGGCCATTTTCTGCAGTTATGACTAATTCAACTGCATGGTGCTATCAGGGTAGCCTCAAGTGACAGTTGCAGACGCAGTGACAGTCTGTATCTGCATAATTTCAGTGGCCCACGGAACATTTGTTGGTTACTAATCCCCAGGCTGGATGGATGTCTAGCACAAGAAGCAAATATGCAAGAGGCCACAGGTCTAGTATGTCATAGACCTGACAAAACCAAGGCCTCTCAAAGCCAGGAGAGAGCATGCCATGCTACAAACAGCATGCTTCAAGAAAAGAACATGGGTATTCTCTCAGTGTCAGATGCAGCATAAACAGACTCAAGTCACCATGACCAGCTCTAGGGAGTGGAGGAAGTTTCTTGAAGGACTAGCAGTTTCTCTTCCTGTGTGCCTGCTTCCTCAGCAGCATAATAATTGACTTTCTCTTGGAACTACAGAAAAAGGTTTGTTATCTACAAATAATTTTCAAATTTTTTTGAAAATAGTTTTCATCACCTATGTAACAGTGGTCTTAATCCAAACCCACAGATACATCTTTCCTAGTCAGCAGTGATATTATCCATGCCACTGGGCTGAACCCAGTAAATGGAAAACACCTTAGCTTAGCATTTTGCCTTTGTATCACATGTTGTCCCATGACTTGAGCTTTTATTGTGCAGTTTGTCCATTCTGATATAGTCAGCCTTCATTAAGTTCCAAAGGGGCTGGGTGAAAAAAAAAAAAAATGAAGTGTTATGCCCATGTTTTAGAGCAAAAACAGGATAACATAGGTAATGAACAATAGCTAAGATTCAAAACTTTTTGCTGATCATTGCTACTCAGGTTTTTCATCTATTATAATTCCAAGCTTTCTCATATTGAGGTCAATATAATTCAAAAGCAAACAGAATGACAAACAAAAGAAACAGTAAGATAGTGACCCATTCTATGAACTTTTTGCATTCAGTCCTGCACAAAGAGTCCTGGTCCATGCCTTCCTCTGTATCCTAAAAAAGATTTATAGAAGATTGACTAGGATGATCAACAGCATGAGAATAATTTCTAGAGGCAGCAATTAAGAAGGCTAAGATTTTTCTTGATCAGACATGACTGTAGGGGAGCTAGGCCAGAAGTTTATAAAATCTGGAGCAGCTTGGAAAGCATGACTTGAAATAGACCAGTTGCCTTCCCCTCCACTGTAAAAACCAGGAGCATGAAATGAATCTAGCAGAAGACAAGGCCAAAATAAAGAGGTAGCAATTCTTCACAAGATGTGTGTTTATAGAAAATAATTCCCTTGGAATGCAACAGACTCAGAAGATAACTGAACAAGAAAGAGTTAACTGATGGCTGTTAAACACAGAAGACCTTATACTGCTGCCAGAATATTTAAAAGAACACACCACTGCAATGCTCAACTTGCTCATCTTCAACTTGTTTGGGCCACAACTGGAGACAGGATGCTGCAGAAGGTACAGCATTTAGTCTGATCTGGTTCAGCTGTTCTTAATGAGCAACTATCAGCTGGCTTGTAATCAGACTTATTTTAGTTCAGATAAGCTAGATTGTATATTCACCTTAATTTTTTTTAGCTTAAGAATTTGGAAAAGAGATGTAGTTTTACAGAAGTTTGTACTAATGGTCCTGTACCATGCACTTTAACAAAATAAAATGCAGGAGCAACGTGACCTATAAAAGAATTATGAGAGTTGCCTCTCAGCTTAAATTAACAAGATCCTGACAAAATAAGGCTGGCCTCTGTATTTTTTAAGTGACCAAGGACAAGGCAGAGGGAGGATGACAAACTAAGGGAGTATTAAGTGATTAAAAAGAAAAAAATAATTTGTCCTGAGTAAAGTGTTCTGTGCCCCAATTAAGCAATAGACTCCAGATTTCTAGTCAGATCTTCAACATTGTAAATACCAATTAAAAATCCAAATACAGGGTTTTCTTTTCCTGTTTTGAATAACGTAGTTTCCTGTGCCCCAGATTTCACAACTCTGCACAAGTGTTACAGTATGCGCTTGTGTCAGTCTCATGAGCTCATCAAGGGGAAAGATCCTGCCTCTCCTTCTCCAGAGAGGAATAAAGACCAACTTACAGAGGATCATATAAATAGTAAATTATACTTCTATATATAAGTATATATATATATAAGTGTATATACTTATATAAGTAAAAAGCCTGCCTGCCTGGCATCATGTTTCATTATCAGAAATCAAGCCATTTTCTCCCAAAGGAACATCAACTGCAACCTGAAACATACTGTGCCTGTAAGACTATTTGTTGCATCCTACCTCCAACCAGCAAGATGCCAATTCCAGCTGCTTCTTGCTTCCTCCTCTACTACAGAAAAAAATTCTCAAAGAAGGTCTCTTGCCTTCTCCAGCAAGCTAACTGCCAATTTTCTCTACCTGTTTTCCCCGATAAATCTATTCACCATCATTCTTTGCTACTATGGGAATTAATCTGTCAGAGCTGTTTTCTTTTAACATTAAAAAAGGTCTGCTAATCTGGTATCATTTGAGGAAGTAAGAGTGCAGCTGGAAGTGAAACAAAGTTTGACTGCAAGTACCAATTCTACAGCTCCCGAGAATGTGATTTTTATTCTCTCCTGCTCTTAATTTTTCCTGTAGGCTGGACTCCTCTTTCTAGGGTGTGCTACAGTATCCCACTAGCTTAACTGCTGTAGCAAAGTCCTGAGAAAGTCTAGTGAGAGAGGCCAACAAGGTGGAGCTGAACTACAAGTTCTTAAATAAAACACACAAAACAAAACCAACCACTTCTCATTGGAAAAGCTACAAGATTATATTTGTCCTTAAAAAGTTTCTTTGATCAGAAACCCAGAGAACTGTCAAATCACAATACAAAAACAAATGCTGTGAACAGCTATAGCAGGAAGAGCTCAGTTAGAAGGAATGCTAGGCTCCGGATATCTAATTCTTTGATCTTTCCACTTTACCTTTTAGGAGATGAAAGGAATCTCTACCCTTGTAGACAGAGAGTGTGGCACAAGTATGGGAATACAACAGCCATTTATCTTACTGTCACAATCCCCAGATCAACCTAGACTAAATGAAGACTTGGCTGCAGTCTAGACCACTAACTCAGCCTTATTTAATTATATCTGGCCTTGAAGAAGCAGTCCAAAAATCATTACGGGTGACAGGGTTTTCTACCACTCCCTTCCCACACCTCATCCTTTCTGACAACAGCCTGCTTTCTGTTCAAGCTTTTGCATCGTTGCCTCTTCACTCAGGTGCTTCTTTGTTTTTCCTCTATTCCCACTCTCATACTTCACCAAGCATCCAAGCCCACTGCTGGTTAAGTGCTGCACTGTATCCCAGAACAACTCTCTCCAAATTCTTTCCCACTAAGTCATCCCACAAAATACAGAGAGAGCCTGTTACAATACCACTCCACCCTGAGTGCTAGCTAGTCTTCCTTCTGCTATGGAGCAGTCTGTCTGAAAGTAATTTTCAGTAAAATTCCTACTCTGAGAATGGAAAGTTTCAGGCACACACTTTCATAAAGTTACAGTGAAATGAAAACAGAGGAAATTAACAGAACTTGATGTACTGTTTTGGAAACCCTGACCGTCAATGTAACTTCTTGACAGAAAACATTTGCCACAAAAATGTATTTCCAAGCAAGTCAACATTACCCCAAACAGTTTTCTATCACAGCTCAAACTAATCTAAGAATATTAGCTGTCCTGCTTCTTTTAGATGCCTTTGGGCTTTTATTTATTGCATTATATATACACATAAACACTTGCAAAGCTGAAGCTTTTTGTATTTGCTTTTAAGCCCAGAATTTAAAGTGATTATAATCAATTTATGTTAGGAGAATCAGCATTAGAAGAGAATATTGCTTAGAGTCAGACACTGTTTCTCCCCACCCTCCTCCTCGTGTTGTAGGTTAACTCAATCTTGTCTGTTCAACCTATCGCAAATTATTCTGAGCAAAAACATGTTGCATGTAAAGTCTGGCCTCACCAACAGTGGAAAGATTTAAAAGCAGCATTTGAAGATAAAAGTCTGTTTTCTCAATAATGGTTAGTATTTATCAGGAAGAAAAATTTTAAGTTAGGGCAACTCCTTATTACCTTTTTATCAGTACCAGGAAACAAACCACAAACAAGCTACTTCACAAATAGTTTGAGAACAATTGCATTCACTGTGCATTTTAAGCTACCTCAGTTCCCTTTAAGGTATGCTGTGCTTTGCAGTTATGGAATCAGAACCCTACCTTACATTTACCATTTAGGGTTGGTTATTGCATTAACAGTTCTGGTGTCTCCTTTTTTTCACCTGTTCAGAAAGAAACCTCTTTCTGCCAGGCCTGCACAGCCTCCTTCAGGGGACAGTTCACACTCTAGACCAACTCAGGCCTTGGGAAAAGAAAAAAATTTACAAAAACACAACAAAAAATCACCCCAGCACTAGCCACTGTTTTTTCCAGTGTCCAAATGCATTTTCTGAAGAGTCTTAAGCAGCTCTCAGAAGCCAACAACTTTAAAACCATTACCTGCAAGTATTGTCAATACTATAAAAAAACCAAGGGACAAACATGTCACATGTCAAAATTTGGGTATAAGCCTACTTCTCTGTCCTCCCAGAACAGCACAGTAAGTTTCTGATCTGCTAGCTCATGACACAGAAGGTTCCTGGAAACCCATTTTTACTGTATTTGCAAATGGTTGCTTGTACCTTTTTTCTTCTTTCCTGCATCATGTGCTGCCTGCCTGGAAAGGACAACTTTTCTACTGTTTACTTATTAAACAATACCATAGGATTCTGTGCAGGCTTAATGTCTTCAGTGGAATAAGTTTTATCCTAGCCAAAATATACTATCACTTCAGTAAAACAAAGACAGATTTAAACATTAGTATATTAGCTGTCAGACGTATCAACACAGCTCTATTTTAAAAGGAGGCTCAGGTAAACTAATCGATGGCCACAGGTTCACACTCAGGTGTTCTACATGTGCACTAGCATGAGAACAGCAGAAAACTAGCAGGAAAAACATAAGCAGCTAACATGAACACCAGATGATTTCTTGGGGGACAGTAATTCTCCTTGCTTTTGTGTGATGTATAGAGACAGCTGATATGATACAGCTACTCCAGCATTACTATCATCAGAGCATTGCCGAAATAATCATCTCATTACACACAGTAATGAAACTATTTTATTATAAGCAAAAACAGCTTTTATATCACCAAGGAACCAGGACCTAAACACTTTTCAAAGAGCTATCCATGTAGAAACTGCTGTAGTTAGAAATCAACTTGTACTTCCAATAGAGAAAAAAGCATGGAGTGTTTACAAGAAGAAACAAATCCAAACCCAAAAATAATCAGAAAAAAGCAGACCTCACATTAATTATGTAAAATCTGCCATATCCTGGTCCTTCCAGACAACAATAGTCACTAGCTCCAATTCACAGTATTCCAAAACAAAAAGTGACTGCTATTTCAAACTTTCTCAATATTTTCTGCTTACCAATTCCATGTAGTCTGGCAAAGACATTCTAGGAGTCCCCACAGTGTGCTCTGCAGAACCATTTTAGCATTTCCTTCTTCCAAAAAACAAAACAACACAAAGTCACCAAGTACAGATACCGCATCTTTGGGGGGCGAGGAGGAGGCAGGAAGGGGCTCTGATGCAGTGAGAAAGCTACATAGGCAACTCATAGGCAACAGCAGAAGCATATCTGAGAAGTCTGGAGAGAGGCAGGAAATCATCTTCAGTATTCTGCATTGAAAGGGTAGTCCTTGTGAGTTTTGCACCTGAAGGAAATCAAAGAGGAAAGATTATCACATGTCTAAAAAAATACTATATGCAGCTGTAACCACTGCAAAGAGCCACCAAGGGAAGAGCTGAGCTGTATAAAAGCAGAGTCAATTTGCTTCTGTTTTTCTTGGTGATGTGCTGCATTTGTAAACAGAAAGATTCTTGAGTGTCTTTCATTGTTCAGGCTCTGAGCATTTCAGGTGATGCAACCTAGGTGCTTTGTAGACAACTAATTCAAGGTTTTACTGTTTACTGCCAGGAAGACCTTTTTAGCAGCCTTCCAACAAAGATTTCATATCTGGCTTTAGCCTTCTAAGCTACAACTCCTCATATTAAATTTTCAATGTCTACCCACTTTCCCAACTGACCCTGAAGAACACACAGTCAGTTTTTATAATATACCTAAGGGTCATGACAGAAAGACAAAATTCCACAAGCAAAAAGTTAATCAAGAATTTTAGTCTGCATCATGCTCATTTCTCCAATATGGTCAAAATAGAAATTACTAATAAGGAGCTGCCTGTAGGAATTCCAGCTACAAAATGTCTCTTGGAGACTGAACTCAAAATGAATGTGAAGTTTGCTTTATGCTTATGATTTTGTTCATAACATGAAAATTGAAAATCTTACTCTGAAGAGTTATTTTGAGGACAACCCCTTTGGAAATTGAGTATATCCTGAGTTTCAACCAAAACTAGTTACACCTATAGCTTCATATACAAAATGATGACATACTGATAACTTAACTTGAAAAAAAAAACAAAAACAAAAAAACCCAAACCACTACCACTTACGTGCTCATTGCACACACTCTCCAGTTTCTATTAAAGCTGAGGATAGTCGCCATCTCCTCTTTAGTCAATTCAAAGTCAAACACCTAACAACAGAAATAGCTGGAAGTCACCTCTTTGAACAAATCAGAGAATGTAAGCAAAATTCAAGACCAAGTCCACAGTGTGGGCAGACAAGGGTGTTAGAGAGGAAATGACTGCTTCACAAAGGAGGGAAAGGAAAAATACATCTCTCTGGATTTCTGAGACTCCACTGGTTGGAGTGGGGGAAGGAGGTAAAAGGGGAGAGGGAGGAATTTAAAAAAATGTCTCAAGTTGGTGTTACATATGCCAGTTGTTTTAAGAAGCTTGGAGAGCACCTAGTGTTGCAGAACACCCCCATCCTCCATTTGTGACAGATGCATCTTTCTGTCCTCTTCCAAAGGAGTATCTACCAGACTTTCAGATTCTACCTAACAGCAACTAAATGTCTTCCAAAATCCTAATATTGGTTTCAGTCAAGGACCACTGAATCAAGAGCAGCGACATGGTTTATGGACACCAGGACTACTTTCTTAATAGTAGTTGCTCTACATAAGCTTTTTGTGGCATGTTACTGAACTTGGGCCCCAAGCAAGCTCTATCAGCTTCTTCATCCACGTGACATAGAAGAGGAAGCATCACATAATATGACTGCTAAGATTATCAGCATACTCTTTCCAAAAGCTTTGTTTACTCCTGCTCTCCAGCTGTAACCTTAAGTTTAGCACTCAGTAGATCATAAGTAAACATACAGAGAAAAAAGCACAGGCCTCTCGCCTGAGGAAGACTTAGGAAGGGTGAGGAAGGATTGTTGCTTGCTCTGTAGGGGGAAGCCATGCACCCACATCACTCCTAATGATTCACCTTGAAGTTCTCCACAATGCGCTGTGGTGTGACAGACTTGGGAATCACAATCACATTTCTCTGGATGTGGAACCGAATCAGAACCTGCAAGAGGCATATCACTGAGTCAGAGAGATGACAGCTTTTGTTTTATGACAGGGTGAGCCTGTTCCAACAGCTGTTTACTGTAAACTGTACAATTCCGCAGAATTAATTTATTTCTGCAGAGCTACATTTCAGATCATATCTGGATTCTAAGCAGCACTTTCTCAAGTGCAAATACAGAAGTGGTAGAGCCCCACATAGAAGGTCTCCTTTCCCATTCAGTTTAGTGATACTCTGTTTCTTTCCCACCTAGACTTTTAGTAGGCTATACAAGGGTTCACTTCTCTGCAACAGGACTTGAGATGGGAAGACTGAAACATGACAGCATCTGAAGACAGGTCAAGAAAATGTTTCTTGTTGACAGTCAAAGAGCCCTTGCAAGCATGCATTGAAGGCCACATGGCAAACAAACCTGCATTAATACTTAACATCACAGAAGAGCATCACAGTTTACAGGGAATGAAAAGCCAGCCTGTCCCTTATGTTGTCATTAGCTGTCCTGCGTTACAAGAAGGTGTACCCATTGTCCAGCACCTACATACCTGTGCTGGTGTTTTGTTGTGCTTGGCTGCAATCTCTTTGATCTTGGGGTCATCCAGAAGGGAAGGATCCTCTGGCTTAGCCCTACACAGAGGGAAGATGATCAGTGGGAAGAAGCCTCCACAGATCCAACCTAGCAGAAATCTCTACCTAGATGAATAATTGATGGTGCACTTGTAGTCTCAAGGTTCCAAGCATAACCCGTACCAGCTGCCTTGCAAAGCACAACGCAATCTTACCATGGTCTGTCGGGAGAGCCAAGTGGACTGTATGCTGTCACAGCAATCCCTTTGGATTGGCAATACTTGATCAGCTTCTCCTGGGTAAGGTATGGATGACATTCTATCTGCCAACATAAAAGTACAAAGATTGACAGTGGTTTAACTGCTTTTAACATGTTCCAGGGATTAGTTTTTAATCAAAGGCTGATTTCTAACTTAGTCTCTGTATGATATTATACAGCCTTTGTTTTCTTT
>NW_010551180.1:0-6287 GCF_000687285.1 Phaethon lepturus | reverse complement strand
ACTCTTGCTACTATTTGTGGCAGCTGTCCTTGCAGTGAAGGGTCCAAGGACTGTAACACCAGTCTTTAAAACTTTGCTGATCCGTTTAATCTCCAACATATGGGATCACCCACTACATAATTGCTTAAATGGGACAGTTCAGTAAAATGCACACACAAGAGAACTGTAAAATCATAACAATAGGCTAGCAGACCAGTAAGTACAAAGTTGTCTTTTCATTCCTAATTAAACATGCCATCATGTGGTGTTTATTTTTTAACTACCACCATACTGACTTCAATACCAGTATTTGTTTAATTCATTATTTGCTTTGTGTCACTCACGCTGAATACTTCCAGTCTGCAAACAGTGAGAATGGCTACCAATACCTATTTTAGACCATCAGCTTACTGTCCATTATAGACCTTTTTTTATAAATACAAGTGTGCTTACCATGTATTTCTATAAGAGCATCTACATAACAGAATACAGACTTAACAGCGGCTCTGTATTCTTGCAAGCTAATGCACTGATACAGAGTATGGAATAGAAATTATTCATGGGGTCAGGAGGCAGTGAATGAACATGAGTATTTGATACTTTCAAATACTTGATAGTTCCACACCAGGGAGCACTACTTTTCTTTCAGCAGGCAACATCAAGAACCTCTTTGACTGCACTGTCATTCAAGCCTTCTGCAGCCTGCTGCTGCATTTGAGGAAAGCCCCTGGAAACTTGTGCTACTGGCAGGTGGAGCAAGAGACAGTGCAGAACATGGGATCAGTTTACAGCCTCAAGTGCTTTATTTGTGGTTCTAGCTGCTTGCTGTTACCAGAAGCCTGCACGGCTGTTTACCTTCTGGAGAAGGTCAGAATATTGGACAACAGGACATATTACTCAGTTTTTGGGACAGATTATACATGTTTATTTTGCTTTAGGAGCTTTAGAAACAGAGCTACTCAAGAGTAACAAAGTATCTGGTACAATTGCTTGTTTTCTCAACTATTCAGTAAGTAGAATTCAAACAATATAAGCAAGGCAAAGTCATCCCTACCTGTCCACTGGCACTCAAGTTGAAAAACTTCTGAGCTACATTATCTAGTCTTATGTTTGGACCAGGGTGAAAAGTCTATGATGTACATTTAAACAATTATCTGAAGCTATTGCAATCCAGACTGTGTGATAACAATCATGTACTTGAGTCAAATTTCCTTACTGAACTAAGTAGTGGTACCATTGTAATGTAATTACTACCTCGCCAAATTAATTTCTCACCATGAATGAAACTGATGTGCCTGCTGACTGCATTCAAATTAAGAATGGGAATGACACCAAATATATGCTATTACTGGACTACACATAAAAACTCTGCATAGAGAAAGTGTTTGCAGGAAGCACTATCACTATTAGGCCAAATGGTGTTAACAGACAAGCTTTCAGGCTTGCAAGCATTTCTTCAGAAACAGTAATTTTTGAAGGACAGACTCATAGCTCTGAGCTTAACTTGATTATAGTAATCACAGAGTTTGAGAACATTTGCAAATGAAACAAGGGTAATTATCAGCTACAGTGATAGTGGCAATGAGGTGTGGCAGATGTTGAAAGGCATCATAAGACTTCTATTAACTATCCTCAAAAGCACATTGTGACTGATAATGAAGACATACAACAGAGAATTATGAATTTTGCACTTGTCACTATGTTTCAGTTTTACATTGAACAGCCTTCCAGAGAAAAAAAAATATCAGTCTTCTGAAAAAAAGGTGTTAAAAATCACTTAAGTACATATGTTTAAGCTACCACAATAAATTAACCAGTTCTTATAATCCAGTATCAATAATTGACTGCAGTCCTTCAAATATCATATCAATCCAGAACAACTCTAGATAGACCCCACAGGGATCTATCATGGGACCTGTCCTCCTCGACAACTTGTGCCAGGCTATAACCTTGTCAAGTTTGTAGGTGATGCCAAAGTGGGGGAGGATGCTCAAGGGCAGGGCTGCCACTTCAGAGGTACTCACTCAGGCAGGAAGAGCAAGCTAATAAAGAACCTTACGAAATTCAACAAGGCTGCACACAAAGCCCTGCACCTGGGAAGGAAAAGCCCCAGGCAATAACACAGACTGAAGCCTGACAGCCTGCAAAGCAACTCTGCTAGAAATGACCTGAGGACCACAGTAAGCTGAGCTGAACATGAGCCAGTAGCGAGACCTGGCAGCAGATAACAGAGACAGTAAGTTGTGGGACATGATCTTCTCTCTCCACTCAGCACTTGTCAGACCACCTTTATAATACTGTGTCCAGTTCTCCCCCTTCCCAGCTCCCTCACTAAAAGAAAGATTGACAAACTGGCATTAATTCAGCAGAAGGCCACCAGGATAGCTGGGGAACCTGCTCTATTGGCAAACGCTGACAGAGCTGGGCTTGTTCAGCTTGGAGAAGGGAAGGTTTCAGAGCTCCTAGTAAGCAGCTTTTCAATACCAAAGAGAAGGACATCCACAGACAAGCCAAACTCATTGGTGGCGCATGGTGGGAGGACAAGAGACAACAGGTATAAGTTGAAAGAAGAGAGGTTGAGACTGGATATAGGAAAACTCCCTCCCTCCCGCACACCTCCCAAGGTGTGGGTCAGGTAGTGGAGCACACTGACTAGAGAGGCTGTGCAGTCTACATCCCTGCAGGTTTTCAAGGTGGATAAAGCCCTGGGCAACCTGGTCTGATCTCACAGCTGATGGTGCTCTGAGCTGTATATTATAGCAGATAGCAGGAGACCTTGGAAGACAATCTGAATTTTCCTAAGATTTTATTCAAGTGGTGTCTATATACCTGGATAGTCTATGGCCTACCTTGCAACTCCATTGCTTCCTTCCTGCTAACCCTCATTAAATCTGTAATCAGTCCACAAAGCATGTTCCTGTTCAGTTCATCGAAGTTCAGTCCATCAGCAACAGGAACTGGCCTCTCCACAGAAGAGTTGCAAAAATGTCATCCAGTTCTCTGTTAGGTCCTCTCTCTCACACACACACCACCCCCCCCCTCAAGTCTTACTCCACTTCAAGGCCATTTTAAGGCTCATCTAAGTTGCCCCCACCTCCCCCCAAAAAAAAAGATTCTGGAACTGAAAAGGATTCTGGAACTGCTCCTTGCCAGATTTCCAAGCAGCAGTGCAGAAAGTTCATAAAACACCAGCACCTTGTGCATCCAGTAGCTAAAGGATAGGATTGAGAAAACATGCTGTGTCTACTTCATTCTCTTTCTATAATACTATTTCATAACAGGATCTCAGTAGTCCTTGAAAAACAAACAAACAAAAAACCCCCAACCCCAAACATTCACCTATTGTCATTTTAGAGCTTACCTGGTTATTTGCAGGCTTGTATTTCAGCCCTGGCTTGTTCAGGATTCTTTCAATCTGCTCATGGTTAAAGTTGGAGATACCAATGGCTTTTACCAGACCAGCATCCACCAGCTCTTCCATGGCCTAACAGAAAGAAAAGCAAAGTCAATATCTAGTGTACACAACAGGGCCTGAAGAACATGTTCTTGACATGGCTTATTTCCCTCATAAGAAGCACAAAGTAAGCATTTAGACTTTCAGAGTTCGAGTCTGAGTTAAAAATCAACAAAACAGAGCACTATTATATTTGTGCCCCATCTCCCATTTCACCAAAACTCAGAAAAGTTCTGTGAGACTGTGCAAATTCACTGCAAGTTAGAAGCGGAAAATAACAATAGCCAACCACCCACTATTGCACCAGTGACTCTTTCCAAGTAGTTCTGCATACATGAGCACTTAGACTGCTGAAGGTAATGAAAACATGGAAAAGACTGCCAAGGACAGAAAACATGAATCTCCCGTTGTGGCTGAACTTACCTCCCATGTGTGTAGAATATCTGTGTTGCTGGGTATTGACATCCCTTTGTCATCTGTGGGAAACAGCTCCTCTCCGGCCTGTCAGAGACAGAGAAAACGCTTGAAACCCTCTTCGGTGGAAAGCTAGGTTAATACCAGTTGAAGACCACGATACCATAAACTCCTAGTGTAGGACATACTAACACTTATCTACGTATGTATTAGATAATACTAACACTTATTACCTATATTCTTCAGTCTTTTCTTTTGCTTTCACCTGGGATTATGGCATTTTTGCCAGCAGCCATCCTGATAAGGACAGGTACTTCTGCTGGGACATAACAATGTCCTCTGGCTCACCAAAATTCCTATGGGGAAACATAACTCTCCATTTGTAGAATTATAGCCAGTTTACGAGTTTACTTTCCATATTACAACAATACATAGTTCTTATATGGATATAATGGAGTGCTTTATTAAAATATGTAATAAGGAGCCACTTAGGACCTGGAACATGTTCAGTCTATATCAAACCAGATCTGCTGACAGGTCTTTCACAGGCAGACTCATTGTTTAAGTTGCTGGCATAGGGAATGTTAAAACAGCCTGTGTCCCAGTTAGGGCTCCATGTCATGTATCAACTTTGTTCAAAACCAGCTGTTTTTTACTGATACGCGATTACACCACACATTTTCACTTTGTTAGTTCTTTCCATATTAAACTAATTTAAAAAATACACATGCTATGAAAAGCAGTTCATCTCGGAAGTAACAAGTAGAAAGAAGACTTCGATCAGGCTCTAACTAAGCTTAGAAATAGTCAAACTGAGACATCAGTTCCTTTGCATACAATCAGTAAGAGTTAGGAATTAAAAAAGCTTCACCTTTTGAAATCCAAGGTCTGTGGAACACTAAGGCTCCTACAGCAAAGGTCAGCTCAATCTGTACTGTATTAAGGACTCAGTGATTAAAGACAGAAATGGAAGACAGAAACATTCTCTTGTTCTGTGATTCTGTAACATGCGGAGGAAAGAATTTCTGTGAGGTAGAAAAGCACAGCCCTCCTTCCCACAGAGAGGGAACCACATCATTGTCAGCTGAGCATACTTTGGATTTGTAGAAGACAACACATAGGCAGTAAACAAAAGGAGAGCAATATAACTTATGCTTGCAGCAGGGAAACCCACCCCTAGTTCAAGGCCTACCTCTTCCATAATCAAAAAAGCAGAGTACGCTGTGCAAGCAGAAACCTCAGAGGTAGGTATCAACACTGTGGCTCCCATGGCCAGAGGGAAGCTGAGCACCAGAGCAGTGCTCGTACACAACAGACACATGATGATCTGTGTCGGCTGGAGCAATTACTGGGCTGTAAAGCTATATAGCTCTTCAAAACTGCCAGTCACAACAGACAAAGCCAAGGGCATTGCTGTTACTGTACCTTAAAACCAAGAGGCCAGTGGATGAGGTAGAGATCCAGGTAATCCAGTTTCAGGGCAGCAAGAGTCTTCTGGCAGGCTCCCTTCACCAGAGGCTTGTCATGAAACGTGCACCATAGCTAGAGACAAAAAGACAAGGCACACTGTGACCTCCCGGGTTAAAGATTTTGAAACCTTTCTGTTCTGTTCAGGAGAGTGCCTGTCCCCTTTGGAAGGCAATGTGGAACTAGGTCATCCTACTGATCTTCGAACACAGCTTGCTCTGTGAGCAAGGCAGGCCTATGATACTGAGGACAATATGTACAGTGGTGGCACATACAACTATCCATGTCAGACAGCAGATGTAGTCTGGTTCCATTAGTGAAGACTTCATTTAAAAAACACCTATTAGAAGATCAGATACTGCATGAATGAAAGAGGACAACATAACTTTATGCCAGGAAAAGTTCAAAGCATCGCTCATGTTAGTGGTACATACCCTGCATAAATTCCCATACAGGATGAGGCAAAATAGGAAGCTTGTCTCAGGAGTGGCCTAAGTGATGCTCTGAATTGTTCTGTGCTCTACCACAGAGTAGGAAAGTAAAGAACTGGGAAGTTACTATAAAAACACAGGTGTCTTCTAGGATCCTATTACCATCAGATCCATACCTTACTGACAATGAAGAGGTCCTCTCGTTTCACAGCACCTTCCTTGATTTTTTGCTGGATCCCATCCCCAACTTCATTTTCATTTTGATACACATAGGCACAATCAAAGTGACGGTATCCAGCATCAATAGCAGTCATCACTGCAGCTGTTACTTTCCCCGGTGGGGACTGAAAAAAACAGTATCCAAGACACTCTAATCAATATATATCTCAGACTTTTTTCCTAGCAAAATAAAATTAAGAAAGCCACCCCACCCAAAGCAATCCTCCAATTAACGTAAAGCAAAAGACACCAACAAAAAGCCCCCCAGTTTTCCCTATAGCATTTTTAGGTCTGCCTACATCTTGAATACTGGCTCCTGAGCG
>NW_010551179.1:15753-23773 GCF_000687285.1 Phaethon lepturus | reverse complement strand
GGAGGGCCTGCAGGTTTTTCCCCTTAACCTCATAGCACAGGGGACCTCAGGGCGCAGGCCGCCGTCCCGGCTGAGGACGGCCGGCCCGGCACCGCTCCGATGGGTACGTGTGTAGTTCTGTGGCCTCTGCCTGCGAATAGCAGCTGCCGCCCTCCTCGCTGCAGTCCGTGTTACACAACCTGCTGCTTGTCGAAGCTTGGCGTGCGCCGGCGGCTGTGGGCAGAGCCCTTCAACTCCCGACGGGCCAGGTTTGTCGGTTACTGCGGGTCGAACAAGAACGGTCTCCAGAGCCTATCAATCCCGGGGAGACAAGTCTCATGCTGCCTCTCAGCACGCATGCTGCTTCACGTTGGCCTTCTCTTTTTTTTTTTTTTTTTGGTAAGTTTCTCCATGTGGGCTGTAGGTACCTGTGGCACAAATTCACACAAATCTCTGCCAAAGGAGCTTTTATGGTTCGAGTTTATCAGGTCATCAGAACCTGAAGTAATTCAGGCTCATGTTATTTTAGAAAAGGACTCTAGTTTGCATTACAGCATTAGCCAAGTGCAGCATATGTTATTCTTCTTTCAGCCTGATGGCTAATATTAAGTGCAGTACTGGGGTTTTGTTGCATATAGCAAGTTTCAAACTGAATACATCCCCAAAAAGAGAAACAGATTTTGAATATTATTTCTAACAATCAAATTCTAACAAATCCTCCCTATGACCATATTTTAACACTGCTTTGCATATTCCTCATATTCTGTAATGAAATGCAAACATTTTATGGCCAGAATAACAAAAAGGTGAGGAAGTTAATTTGGATTGGTTTTCCTTTTCTTTCTTTTTTTCAGTTGGAGTCTTTGAGATGCATATTCTCTAGGGCCTCCTGTGGTACCACAAAGGCTGAAATACTTCAAATATTTCTCTTGCTACCATCAGAGTGAGAAAGGAGCCTTTAAACTGAAGGCCTGGTAACACAGTGACATTTTCAGCCACTACAAGAAGACAGGAACACCTTGGCAGAAGAGCACAGTTTTAAACGCACTTGAACTTCTTTTCACTCCAGCATTCTTAAATCACCTTTATGCAAATCACCACAAGTGGAGTGGTTTTTTTCCAATTTTCTTCTAATTTCAGAAATTCTCTCTCCAAGGCAAGCATCTCTAAAGAAATATTTCCTTCTTACGATGATACAGAACTGAGCTACTGAGCTGACTGCACTGATTTCTTCAAAGGCTTTTTTAGGTACAGTCTTTCAACAAGGCACTAAATCTCTGATATATTCTCGAAATTATACTAAGAAATGAAATACTGTCTGAAGTGAAATGTACTTAAACACATTTACATAGCACAAATTTCCTGGCATTCGACCCTTTTGATCTCATTACTTTTGACACAAGCACCAGACAAAGTGCTGCTAGTAATCTGATCATTGTTCACTGCCCTATTCAGTACGTTCTTTACACTTTCAAAAGCCACATAAATCCTGTGACTTACAATAGAGTTTGTATACTTCTCATTTGCCATGACCCACACTGTGCCAGTCCCTTTATCCTCACAGTTACTCACATATATAGCGAACTTACCCACCTGTAGCACTTATGTTGTGGATTTATTTAGCATTAAAAAAAAAAACAAAACAAAAAAAAACACCACAAAGGACAATTTAATAGCTCTCACAGGGATCTTTGTATACAATGACAGATCAGCTAGACACAATTACAACTGCACCATCTGCTATCTTTCCTAGCAATGTTTTTATCATGTCATCCCTTTACACATGAGCTGCTTGGTAATAGTCCAGAACTTGCAAGTTGTTTCCATTGGAAAGCAACCTATTTATTTTCAGGAAACCTCTACTAGTGCCCTGAACCCAAGAGAAAGCAGCAGCAGCAGAAGGCAGTTTCTTTGTTGTAGTTCCACGTCTCTTTTCAGCCACAACTCTTTCCAAGAGGTTCCTGAATTATTTTCCTTACAGCCTTCTCCTGCCTTTCAATGTTTTTTTCTGAATGGTATTTTTGAAAATGTGGTATCATAGAGTCAGGTATCATACCGGTCTTAAACGTGGGTCACTTTTGAGTATTCATTACTAGTTCTACAGTTATCAAAATATAGAAAGGAGTTGGATTGCTCCATATGCTTAACTGGATAAAGAAGTTAGTGGGTACGGTAGCAGACTAACAGGTGTTCTCCTATGCTGCAGGGTAGTATTTGCCACTGTCAAAAGCTGAGATATGTTACAGCAGTAGGCCAATAACTATTCAAGCAAAGTCTCACAGGAACATCTTTTTTTATCTGGGTATTTCTATTTGAATTTTCTCAAGGTACTTGATTTAAATAATTTTAAAACCCAAGTGTTGTTGTAATTTATTTTGTAAATTATGTTAACTTCTTAGAATGTCACACAAAGCAGAATTAGACCTCTGAGAGAAATTAAATACTACAGAAGCAGTTGCATTTATCTGCCAAATTTACAACACTGAACAAGCTTATTTTTTTCTTCTAAGTGTCTGTTTTCTGAAAAGTCGTAAGTATTGGCACCTCTTAATTATTAGATAACTGCTTTTCATACCACATTTGCCATGATTTTTTCCAGGGTGAACAGCAGACTGCCTGTTCACAATATCTGGGATTTGCTAATATTGATAGTTCAGGAAGCTCCGTAGTTAGCTCATTTAAAGCCTATTGGATGTAAATTGTTGTCAGCTAGGATCCTTAGCAAAATTAAAAACTGTTACTTCTTCAGATCTTTTCTATTTCTTGTTGTAATGGGAATTCTTTGACTTTTTCAAATGCAGAACAATAACAGCCAATCATCTAAAATTTCCTAGTGCCATAGTGAATATGTACATATTTTTGTTAAGAATATCTGGTTTTGACACTCTTTTTCTTCTCATTTCCCACATTTCTTTGCTTTAGTTAGTACAGGAACTATAACTAATGTTCCACTTTACCCAGTTTCCACCAAGTTTAAGAAAAGATCATTCTCTTTCTCCACATAAAGACCTGTTAGCTGATGCCAGTCCTCGGACAGTTGTATACAGCAGTTGTATGTCGTACTCTAGAAAGCAGCAGAAAACCATTCGGTTCTGCAGGTGAAAGGGACTGTGGCTTCTAAAATCAACAATACAGCTTGGTGAACAAAGGTGAGGTTCTGAAGACAAAGGATGTTTAGCCATTGATTGTATGACTAAGGGTAGATTTCAGTAGAGAGATGAAACATAGAGAAGCTACAAGCTATTTATTAAGAATTATCCAATGAAATATACGGATTCAAGACTGAAAAAGGTGTTTTATCCCAGAAAACAAGACAGAGTTGCAATTATTTGCAGCGATTTGTGTAAACCAGGAAAAAAAAATCCTTGAATGAGTTTTTGGAGTGCTAGAGGAAAACAAACTACAATAGCTAGCAGGTGTTTGAGACATATCTCCCAAACTGGTTTGGGCAGGTGCCTATGGAACTGCTGCTAGAGTTACTAATCCTCCAAATACCTGAAATTTCATTCCATACTTTTTATGTTCTATGGAGACAATCATATGGTAGTAAATGGTAGTAAAAAATAACTCTATTTTGAATAAATGCTTATTTGATAAATAATCAGAGCTTTTTATTTGATAAATAATCAGGGCTTTTTTTGTGTATGTTTGTAAGGAGTGATCTGAGAGAGCATCAATTACTGTTTTAAGAAAATTTTATTCATATAAGTAATTTTCTATATATATTCCTATAGCTGTATTCATATATGTTGTAGTGTGTACGTTATATATCTTGCATTATAAATCTATACAAGTTTTCTGTAAGGCTGGTTTCTGACTTGAGATTTACTCTCTTCTTTTCCAGTAAGGTTGAGCATTGGATTTCCTTTACACACATGTTCTCCATTCACCTCTACACTCTATGCCCCTTCCATAACCAGTTGTCTCTTAAGTGTTTTTCCTGGCAACAAGTGTGATACTGCATCAAGTAGCAAGGGCATGGGCATGGTGCTAGAAATAGAGACTGGCAGTATGCCTTTTTGCTGGGATTACTGGATTGTGCGTCTGTTCTGTTGAATATCAGAGCACAGAACCAAAAGACTGTAAGGTGACCACTGTACAGAAATAAGCAAAGTGTTTCTTAATCACGTTTCTAAATTAAGAAAAATGTAAATAAAGACCAAGGGAAAATGCAATAAAATAAATCAATTTATGAATGAAGGGTATATGATACATCACTCTGGAAAGCAAACTCAAATGAAAGACCTTAAAAGATTCAAAGTTTTAATCTGATATTGCTACAAGTCCTCCAGGCTGTTGGAGAAGAATCTTATTAAGCACACGTGCATTAGTTTGAATTCATCTGTCTTGGACAAATGCAACAAGGACTATGCATGCCATTCTGATCTTCCTCAGTCAGCACAATTCTTGATCATATTCCAGGCTTTATGTAGTAGTACTAAATAATTATATCTATATATACTTTTATATATTATACATAGACTTACATATTATGTATTATATATTTATTAATAAATATATATTTAGTATTATATATGCATATACAAAAAAGTGCACTTCCCAGATCAATTGTTGAGAAATTCCACTCAACCTCTCTCCAGCCTTCCATTATTATCTGTTCTTGTCTCCTACTGTTTCTACCTTAAAACTGTTCTATTAAACCTCCTTCTCTGGTTTAACTAATGATTTCTCACGTGGTATAATGACCTCTGGAAAATCTGTTCTGCATTTCATTCCATCTATGCTTTTTTCCCTCAGAATCTGTGATTATAATCACAGGCCCAAAGCTGCCCTACTCATTTTTTTCCCCGTTGTTATCTATAGATCCTGAACTTGCTAATCTCCATCTGTACAGTATGTTTGCAGTCGGAGTGGGAATCTCCGCAGCTATGCATCACAAATGTTATATGATGTGGGGTGCTCATAGGGATGCTGTCTGTGCACCATTCGGCTCTGCAGTAAATCCGTTCCTAGCCTCTGTTCCCAGCACTCCTCAGGGAGAGGTTGGGTATATAGGGAGACAACTGCAGTTCCATGGTTCAATCCCAGCCTTAGCTACAACAGACACAAAAGACTGTGCCCCTGCGTGCCTGCCTGTCTTGCCTCTCAACTTGAAATGTGATGAGTCAGTTCTTTCTGAACTTGGAGGTTGACATTTTCCAGTCTCTCCAACTAGAAATTATAAAGCTCTTTGGAAGCACAAGTAGACAAATGAAATAGAAATGACCAGGAATTTCTGGGCAGGGAAAATAGGAACAGAATAAGGAAGTCAGGACCTTGGTACGTCAAGATTCTCAAGTTATGAAACAAGCCTAACAAGTCTCTCCGCAAAGACCTAACTGAGATCAGACGTCCAAATGAAGCCTGACAATGGGAGAAGTAAAAAAAAAAAAAGTTTGTGATTAAACACAAATGCAGGGAAGTTTGCATGCTCTCCATCAGGATAGCCTCCTTAATACCACAAAGTCATTGAGTATTATAAAATTTTCTCACTGATTAGATTAAAATGTGAAAAAAGATTCTAGAACAAAGCCTGCCTTTTAGCCAAATTAATCCTGACTGGATAAAGACATGGTGCAGAGACACTGTGTAGGGAGACCTGAGGCAGCAAGCCCAAGAGCACCATGGCTATGTACCTCCTGACAGATACTCATCCACCATAGCATCCTACAAGGAATGCCCTGTTAGGGCAAGGAAGAAGTAAGAACCTTGCCATACCAAACAGTGGAGAGGAGAGTAAGGTAGCCTGTCCCTGGGGCACACGTATGTATTAATGTAGACGACCTTGTAGATTAAGCTCAAAAGGTATGATTGTATGGTCTTGCAGTTTCCCCTCACCTCCCTTGCCTTTATGTGCTTTTATTAGGATGAATTGAAAGTTGTTGTAGAGTTGAATTGAAATGTTAAAGGCAAGTTCAGGGTTTGCATTCCCTACTTTGTGACACACAGATTTATTGGGGAATCAAAAAAGGCAAACTAAGTAGCATGTAGCCTCTTATTAGTACCAGCCAATGAAGCATGCATCACCTGATGATGCTGAAGCAGCACTGTCCCGTTGAGACCAGTATCATAACTATGGTCCTGTGGATTGGGAAGAGTTTGTCTTCAATTATTTCCCCTCCGAAGTCCCAATGTAATTCAAGTTCTGTCTTCTTCAGAACAGTAATCTGTGAAAGTCGCTGACAAAGTATTGTCATGTGTAAATTTATATGAAAGATAAGAATCTGCTACTGCTCTTACTCTACTAATACAGTGGAATTAAGACTCCAGCCCACTAGAAAATACCCTTCCTGTACACTTATTTAGATTTTGTTAAACTGACACAGGTTCCATGTGGTGTTGACAGACTGGATGTTTCTACTATTTGAGTATTTCTATGTTGAGCACTCCCATGTATCTACACACTGCGGTATCTGATTTTCTTCAGCTATGCTTCAAAGGAGTTCTCATTTGAATCAGAAATTGGAGCAAGCAACTTGATCTTCTGGCACTGTCCTTATCTTTTCTTGTCAGACCACTGTTTAACCACTATTACCTCACAAAGATGTCTTCTGCCAATAAGTAACTGGTGTTGTTATTGAGGTAATTAATTATCAATATATTGAGGACAGAATACGTTAGAACAATATCTATCAAAATAACCAGCACTCATGCAGGCAATCATCAAGAGGAAAATAATGCCTAATAAGGTTTGCTGTGGTTACCTGTAGCATAAATACACATCAATAAAAATCAAATCAGGTTATAATTGTTAATACTTATTAAACATTAAGAGGGTATGTTGAGAGAAATACCAATACATTACCTGATACTTTGAATTATTAAACTTAGACAAGTTAGTGATTTATTTAATCTACCTGTAGATACCAACATTGCAAACTCAATTTGCTGTCCCCTGCTCCTTTTACAGACTGTGCTCTCACTTTTAGAGCTCTTCATCTAACCTATTTTAGGTTATCTCCTTTAGCATATGATTTGTTGCATGAGAGGTGCAAAATCCTTTTCGCTGAGTGTAAGGGAAGCCTCTACTCACATGTAGAAGTCTGTATTTTTAGATGAGTCCTCCCCCAGCTACTAAAAAAAAAAATCACTAAATTTCAGCCCGATTTTAAGATTTCAATTCAACTCACAAAATAAACTGTTCTTTTTATTACAGTGGTGATAACCTCAGTAGGTATTACACAAATACGTACAAAAAGATAACATTGTTAGAAATAGATTACTATGGTCTCTGGTTTGACAACTTCCCCAATAATTACAGAAAATACTTGTTTCATGTTACAGCAAAATCCCAACAAATCTACAATATTGTTTGAATACCTCTCAGTAACTATTTAAATTGTTGCACATATTTTAAAAAAACATTGAAAAAACAGTTATTAATGCTGCACAGTCAAGCACTCAGAAGGTTGAAAATGATACAGGTAAGGTCTATGAAGTAGAAACTATGAAACCTTAGTCTGGCCCTCTCAAATACAAATACTTGATTACACAAGATTTTCCCCCATCTCACTTGTAAGAGTGAACAATACATGAAAGAACAGTACATTACTACTTTTCTTATAGCCAAAGAAGATCGTAAGTTTAACCTAGAATTTGTACTCAACACAGAATTACGCATTTTCCTACTGTTTCTTCTGCAACAATACAGATGGGTCTGATTACATCAGAACTTACTGCTTATCTCCACAGCTGCCCTCCTTATGCAAGGACTGGAATGAATGGATTGCTATGCATGGAGAATTGAAAACCAGTGACATGAACAATCAATCAGAAGTGTTAACTAGTTTTCAGCAGTCAGTCCAAAATGCTTCCAGGACTGTTCAGAAATACATAGTACTACATAGTTTCATATATATTTAAATACAGTTTTTACTGACTTTAATTGAAATCAACTGCTTATCGCTTCTCAGAATCAGATGCGAGAGAATCACATTTTACTTTATTTTGGATATCCAGTAACAGTGTATCTTTTTGACTGTCTTTCCTCAGCATTACTTAGGGACTACACAACACACTATAGAGAACCCATCAGTTTTCT
>NW_010551179.1:9396-15723 GCF_000687285.1 Phaethon lepturus | reverse complement strand
CCCCCCATTTCCCATAAATATTAACTTCTGCTACATGCTAAGGAATCCTATAAATACTATTACCATCTACAATACATACTTACCCAAGCCATTAGGTCCACAGCACAAAACAGTCTAGCAGATGACAAAAAAATGTGCTACCATGTAATTAAGTACTGCCACAACATAACTCTTGAAGGACAAAAGTTATAGTCATTCTAAACATCTAAAATCAGATATAACATTAGAGCCTGTCTTCCATGTGAGGCTTCAGCCTTAAGAGAAGATAAAGTAATTCCATTTAAGCTTTTCTTGCCTTTTGTTTGTAAATTCATATAAATTAAATAGAACTTTAACTTGCTTTATGTACTTCCATCTGCTAGCTTATTTTCACGTTTTGAGTATGGCCAACATTTTAGTCCCTAGAACCTACCAGTTGTTAGACAAAGGCGGAAGAGACATTTTCTGTTCCTTAGGGATTCTTATCTAAATGTGGCAACATTTGACTTGATCTTTGCTTTAAACAGACACACACTCATTATGGGGAAGTTTTTCCCCTTTAGAAATCTCAGTTTACTAAAACCGACTAAGTCAAGCCCAGTCTCCATTTTAAACAGTTCAAAGGACCAAGCTCCCATCACTAATGTGTTAGAGGTCTTAACCTAAACATAGACCTCCTTACCTGTGTAAATCCTATGGAGACACAGCAAAACCTGATGCATGTACAGAACTTACACTAGTAATTTTAAATAAGTAAAAAATTCATAGGCATTTTTGGATTCCTCCTAATGCCACAAGTGACCAAATTAATATTTTTAACTCAATTTGGATATTAACTGTGTTAAGCCAGTAGATATACATCAGCCCACTGAACTGACAAGTTACAGAATTTATGTAGGTTTTGTCTTTGCAATTGCTCCTAAAGTTTAGTCCATCTTGACAACAGAAACAATCGATGACTTCGGATGTCATTCCAAAAGAAAAGGCCCTATTTCCTCAGCCAAATGAAGCTGTATTCCTTTAATCAAAATACCCTTTAAGCCAAGTTTCCAAATATTTCCAAAGGAAAACTGAACTAGTTAAGAGTTTATTTTACTACTTTTACAGACTAAGCTAAGTTATATATTCAGTTTCAGGCATTTTAAAATCATATAGAATTTCAAAGTACTCTTTATAATGAGACTACACCCTTACAAAAGAAATCCTTCAGAAGTGTCACTGAAGCTTATGCTGTACATAGCATTCCACCTCATCGTTTAGAAAGGCAAGATACATTTAACCATAGCTTAATTTTAAGCAGACATGAGCCTGAGCTTTTGATGACCAGTAAGAACACCACCTCAGCTGGCTACTAACAGCATCTTCCAGGTCTCATCACGAAGTGACTATTTTAGTACTGGGGAAGGGAAGTCACAAGTAAGCTACATAAAGAAATACTGTACTTTCTACTATTAATTTTTGTCCACATTTATTTATGAGTAAAACAAACAGCAAACATTACAGCAAAGGGGACATTCAGATTAAAAAAAACCAAACACAAATGCCTGGATAGATTATGAATTTAGGCACCTCAAGAGTGCTGACAAAGTACACAAAAACAAGTCATGAGCGTTTCAGCAAACTTCGTAAGTGCATTTCAGTATTTATTTAGATGTTTAAGCTCTCGCACTAGATTTTACAAGCTGGTGAACACTGGCAAAATTATTTCTCCCACAGAACTATAACCACACATTCCCAAGACAGTATAAATATATGGTTGAACTAACATTAATACACATCACCATTTTATCAATTACATAATAAAACAAATTATCAAGTATCCAAATATTAAGTTACGCAGCTTGAAAGGCATACAAAATATTACAGAGGTCTGCCCAAGTCATAGCAGAAACTCAAGGAGGAAAGACAAAAGAAAAAAAAATATCACACTTTCAACAAAGCAATAGTTGGTAAACAACTTCCAATAGGTACAGTAAAAGAAACAAGATTTTTCAGAAATTTTCTGATTAAGAATTTTTAGCTACAATAACAAAGCAGTTCTATGTTTTAAAAAAATATTTACTAAAGTAAAGGGCATATTCTATACTTCCTGCACAAGACAAAGGCAACATTTTACTAGAAATATTAAATAGCCCCTCCCAACCTTTCAGGCCCTCTGTTAAGTTGCACATGAAGTGCCAACATTAATTTTACTGTAAGGCTTTTTGTCTGGAGACATTAAAGACTTGTGTGCTTCTGTACAATTTAAAAGATTTTCTACATGAGTAAGTAACCAGAAAGTAGTGACTTGTAACATGGAGAGGTTTGGATAACAGAAAAAGTACACACATTGGGGTAAAAAGTTGCTGTAATTCATAGTATTAAAAAGACAGACTATGCAAATCCTGATAATTCTAGTGCGATTGTGGGAGACAAAACATACAGTGAGCAGGCAAGACTACCTTAGAGGCCATATTCTTCAATATTGAAATGACTGTAGAAAAAAGACAGTAAGGTCCAGATAAGCTGGTAGTTCTCACATCATCAGAACTATGCTCATTTGTAAGGAAAAACATATAGCTGATATGCTGGGTATTTTGGCACCTAATCTCTATACAGATTAATTTATTTTAGTACCCCAATTTTTAGTAGTTGAAACTAGATGGGTAAGACTCAATAGCATGATTAAAGGGTATTTGAACTAGTAATTAATGAACAAGGAGACAGCTCAAGAAACAGGGTACATTTACTGGGTCTCCAAACAGATGGGTATTTATCTAAACATACAAGTTGCATTTCTACTAAGCCTTTAGCCTATTAAATACTCCTAAGGAAGCTTCCTTTACTACTGAAAATTATCAGACTCATGTCTTTGGCATGCAGTCTGCTTAATTCTAGTTTCCACCCTTTAATCCCAAAGAAGTACTATAGGCTGTTGAGCTTTACTGAATACAACAATTATTTCGGTGACCATTGGAGTCTTTAAAACGCAGACGCATCTTGGGGCGGTATTTCTCCAAGTACAGAAGTTGCTTGCTGTTAAAAGCTCCACGCCGCTTCCTAGATGAAGGAAAAAATATTTTAAAGAGAACATTAATCTACCACCCAGGGAAATAATATCACCAACCAGAGAAAAATATTTTTAAATCACTTAAAAAAACACCGTTAAGTCAAGACTGCAACCAAAATAAGGGTAATTAAAAGTTAAGGGCCAGGAAAGAGGGTGGTAGCTTCCTTTTACAAATACCTCATTGGACCACACGCTCAAAGGAGTACATAGCATTTTAGACAGTATTTTAGCCTTCTGTATACACAAGCCAAAGATATTACATTAAGCTCTTTAGAAGAAACTTCCAAAGGAAGCTATAGAGGAGTTATGAGAGTCTTCTTTAGAAAGCTCAAGTTATTCAGTTTCTAAAAGTCATTATGAAGAATACTACAATATTCAGAAAGTACATAAACATTATAACTCCCCATAATAAGTTGAACAGAAATTGAGCTGTCTTGGCTTTCTCAAAACCAGAAGTGTGTGAAAGAGGGGTATATTTTTGTTGAGTGTTTGGAATATGTACCAGGCTTCTGATTCCTCAATTTATATACACCAGCATGTTAAGATGTACAAGCTGAATTTAATTATTTAAAAGCTTAGCAATTATGCAAGAAGTATTTTGTATTGTTTATGTGAGCTGCAGCTTCTTGTACATATAGTCAAAACCTGCAAAGTTAAGGCACTGAGACTGAATAAAATTGTTCTCATCCAACTTAAATTTATTAGAAAAATATTTTCTTAAATTTTTTTTTTGGTAGACTACCAGAAAAGACTAGGAAAAACTGTTTAGTACACTTTGATCTAATAAAGAAAAGATCCACAAACGTGAATGAGTGTTAGCTTTAGCTAGTAGACAGAACCTAAATTTCAAAAGGTATTCTGCCTCTCCTATGTACAAATAAAGACAACCCTGCTGATCTAACTGAAAGTCAGGGGCTTTGGAATTTTTTTTTTTAAACTTGCTCAAGTAATTACTTACTGATTCTGGTTTCCACAAAAAACAGAAAATACCTATCTCACAGGCCAAGTCCTACAACACTGACTCTGTGCAATATGTGTGTTAAAAAGTTGAGAGGTACTAAATATCTTACAAAACAAGATTAAAAGGACAGCACTGAGAATTTTCTTTACTGCCCAAGGATGTATCAACATGTTACATCTTGGAGACAGCTAGATTCTAACTTCATACTTACTGTCTTATAAATTGCACTGCATCTTCATACTTCATTCCACATTCTATCAGTGCAAGAGCAACTAAGACTGGAGCTCTGGTAAAAAAAAAACAAACAAAATATATTCAGTTTAGCAGTTGCCAGTGCATATTTAGAAAAAAGTTTGTCTCTTCTGTCCTTCTGTGTCTATCTGATGTTTCTCCCCTGGGGAAAAACAAGACAGGCAGAAGACACTTCTACATTAACTGAGCCATTATGCCATCTGTTTTCAAGCTACCCATCCTCATTAAGAAAGGGGTTTGAATTAACTCTGGTCAACCTTAGCTTTGTTCATCTGACTTCAGGTGAAGGGAAGAAGGAATAAAATGCAAGTAATCTTCACTTATTTGTTTCAAAGCAAATTGATTCTGGGGAAGAGTTGCATATGGGTTTCTATTCCCACAAACAAGCATCCTTAGAAGCAGTCAGGAGCCCAAAGCAGAAATCAGAATTGGGGTCAGGTCCAGTAAGAATAGACAAATCCAAGAACTAGTGTCACAAGTTTTAGGAACAGATGCAATCCACAGGATGCTGCCCACCCCTGAGGATTTCCTTGCTGGCCAGTTACTCTCTATCTGACAGAATACAGTTTTCAGTTAAGAAAGCTTGACAAAAATCAATCTCAAGTAGGTTAGCAATTTAGGACTCAAAAGGAAAAAAAAAATCAAGACAAAACCCCATGCCACACACTAGCAACAGACTTGTGCATCTAGTAGCAATCTGAAGTGGTATCACATGTTTAGGGATTTAAAAAAATCTTACATGATAAAAAGCTAGGATCTTCTTTTCAACTAGCTAACTGCCTGATTTTGAGGAAAAAAACATATCATTGTAAGCAACTGAGAAGGGCTTGTTTTGGTCATATTCACCACTACAGTCAACTGTTACGTGTGAAGCCATAATGCAAAGAGTGTATAACCCAAGCTTATGGACAGCAAGACCAGAAACCTCAATTTTATATTGGAAACACTGAAACCCATGGCTAGGATATGGCAACTGCTTTTTGAACAGATCTACTTCCCAGGTAGTCTAGAACAATAGCAGCAAAACCATTATATTCTCACAACTGTTGGAATTTTGTTTAAGATAGTGGAAGCAGACAGAGGGAACAGGGCAAAGAGGAGAATATTTAGCATTATCCATAAAAATTTTGAGGGTCAGTGTTAAAAATAAAACAGAAACAGCTTTGGGACTTCGGAGAACACCTTTCACTCCCCAACGGGGATGAAAATTGACCTTTATGCACCAGAACGCTCCACTTGTTTGTGGCTAATGGTTACAATATCCTGGTACAAGGAGACTGGCAATACTGCTGAAGTAGGGATGAAGAGGAAGCTTAGAGGAGAGTCACTGAAAAACCAAACCCATTAGAAAAAAAAAGACTTAGCAAGACAAATATATATCAATGACACTCATCAATATTCTTGGTACAAGAATATATTTGTTTACTTCACTCACTAGTTCATGTGTGAGCTGTGATAATAGCATAACCTGTTGACTAAAAGGCATTTAAGTCTAATATACACATACAACAGTTTCCTGTCATCTGAACTACTTTTAACTGTGAGGTCACTCTAATACTGGATATATGACTATTTTACATGGGCCTCAGATAAACTTTTGTACTAAATCTTAGTAAGTCTGACCAGGGATTGCCATTCAACAGATCTTTGAAACTTTACCCACCTTCCAAGACCAGCAACACAGTGTACAGCAATACAACAACCAGGTTCTTCACGAAATTTAACTTTAAGGAGGTTTAGCCAATCATCAACAATCTGGTTGGATGGTGGAGCACCGTCATCAAAGGGCCAATCCTAGAATATAGCATGACATACATAAAAACAGAGAGAGAACTCTTTACACTTGTATGCTGCGTGCAAACAAAAAAAAAAGGGACACAAATGGACAAAAGAGCTGACTCTAAGGGAACCACTCAAGCCTACAATTTTCTAAAGTATAACCACAGCAATAAGGAATATATTCCTTTCAATCTATTTTCATTGAGCAAATTTTGGTCAAAACTGGGTTTTTTCCCTGATGGAAGAGAGGACGTCTGTACAGCTTTTGCCTCCATCAGCTGCTGGAATACACTTATAGAATTAATAC
>NW_010551179.1:0-9365 GCF_000687285.1 Phaethon lepturus | reverse complement strand
GGGAGGCCGGGGCAGGCAGGGGGAGGCTGGTTTTAAACTCTACTTCTGCACTACTTACCAAAACCTGAATGCCTTCTTTTTCCACCGGAGCAGTGTCATAAGTAGCTTCACACACTCTTACCACTGTGGTAACACCGTATTTCTTAAGTTCCTGGGGAGTGGGGGGGGAGGGGAAAAAAGCTGCTTTAACAGTAAACTGACTTCACTTACCATTTAATTTTTGCAGTAGGTTAGCCTATTAACTTACTCAAAAATTTTCAGTAAGTAAACTCATATAAATGCTTGCTACCCTGTGAAGAACACAAAGCTGAAGTAACTGAAAACTTGTGTGCTAATTCCAGATGTTTGCAGAAGAGCTTAAAGATATATCTGAGGATTAAGTTTTGTTATGTTAGATCAGACTTTTTTCCATTTAAAATCAAGTCCAGATAAACACTGATGAAATAAGTAGTCCATCTCCAAAAGATCATTCCTTTTAAAGGAAGTTTCCTGGTTTGCAAAGCTACATACTTCACTAAAAGCATTCTGAGTGAGGTTTAGATGTTCCCCTTCTCTCCCTCTACTTAAAACAACAGGTTTGTAAGACCTCTTACTGTTAAGAACTATGAGCACAGGACAATAAATTATTCCAGTTCTTGAGTTACCAGAACTAGAGGATAACAAAATTTAACTTTCCACTTTCCTATTATCCTCCATTAAAAAAAAAAAGTGGCAATTACTTTTCATTCTCCCTGCAACAACCCATCATTCACACTGTAACTGTCACAGTAATGACTGAAGCACAGCCTAAGCATACTTTATCTTAAGAGTATGTGAGAGTATAAAGGCAAGCAAATGTTATCTCACAGTGTTTTCCTGCAAATTATCCCACACTGAATGCAAAATAGAGGTATAATACACCTAAAATCTTGCTAATGAGGGACTGCATTACAAACTCAGACCCTTACCAGGAGGCAACTTTGGAGGAACCTATTGTTAGCATACATACAAACACACTTTTAACTGTGCACTTTATACCTCCAACATGATAGATGCAAAGTTTAGGTGACAAATTCAGATACTGGCAATATATGCCAAGCCACATGGCTTTAGTCTGTAAACAATTTCAGCATGTACCTGAAAACACTTAAAAATAGCTTCAGCAGTTCCGGATGCAAAGCAAGCCCACTGCCACAAATTTCACTCATGTAGACACTATGACACTCAGAGGATTCTCTGAAGCTACACTGCAACCATGAACTGCTAATATTGAAGGGAGATATGCAGTGAAAGCATGTGGCAATCCTGTTATTTGTTCCTAAGGTTCTGATCCACAATGTATACTGAATTATTCTCTTTTTAATCACTATGCAATATGTGCGGGGAAATGTTACACTGCTTTAGATGAATTTAAATTTGAGTTCCTACCACTAGCAGACCTTTTTATTGTTCTACAGGTAACTTCGCCAGATAATTCCCATTTCCAGATCTAAACAATGTACTAAATGTACAATGTACTACACAGTATAGTTACTTCTGAAAGTGAAGCAAAGAACTACGTTTCTGTGAAGGCCAAACTATATCTGAATAGATTTGTATCAGTATTTGAAAAAGGTCAACATACAGTCTCAGTACTTCTTTGTATGACTTCCACAGCTGTTATCAACTAGTAAAGAAGGAAATTGTTAATACAGCATGCTGTTCAGGCATTAAAAAAAGACAACAGTAAGAATTGTCCTGGCCTTACCTCTATAAATTTGTTTAGGGTTGCATTGGTTGGATTGTGTGTGATTAGGAATCTCATGTTCTTGTAGGTGATTTCCACAGGAGCTGGGCGGTTCATTCGGGCCATATTGATTTAGTTAAACATGCAACAAGATTATGAAAGGATTAAAAAAAATTCTAATACAGAAGTGATGTAGAGAAACTGAAGTCTACTTCACTGTACTCCACGTGAAATTCTCAGTGCTTGGAAGTATGAAGTTGGGAGCAATGGGAAATGAAATGAACCTCCTAACAAGAAGCAGCAATTCTTCAATCCAGTAATACTGAGGCAAAAGAAAGGCAGTGCACTGAGGTTTACCCCATCCAGGTCTGAATTCTGTTGTTAAATGCTCTGCCAATTTCAATTCAATACTTCTTATCCTGGTCAACCACTCTTAGGGGGGCTTCTTGGTGGAGTAGTAATGAATTTCTACAGTTCACTTGTCTGCATAGAGGTCGTGCTGTGCCTGGCAGTAGTCTCCACTGCCCTTCAGAAACTCCATAAATGTGTGACCAAGAACACCACAGAACTGCTGTAAATAAAAGGGAAAAAAGCATTATGAGCACAGGTGAAACAAGGTTATTTTGAAGACACCAAGCATTACAAAATAAAAAAAAATAAAACCAAAACAACTAAGTAGTTTCACAAGGTTTATTTTTTTTAATCCAAGAATTAGGTTTGCATAAGACCTGTTACCTTTCTTAGCAAGGATTACTCAAAAGTAAATACATTTACTTAATACAAAGTTTCCATATGGGGTTGTTTCAATACCAAAACCTGAAATGTATTAAAATACCAATTCAAATGTGCCAACACACAGCAACAAGAGACTAAACTTGAAGAATCCCAGTGTTATATAAAGCATAGCCTTTCCAGGTTACCTATACAACTGTATTTTCCATTCAGAGTTGACAGACAACATCTACTAAACTCACCCTGACCTTCAGTAGCCCCATGAAGGCAAGGGTGAGATTCCTTGATTATTCAAGCAGGGCATCAGACAATTTCTAGTGCTTAAACAAAACTACCATTCTCTACATAAATGCGGAATCACTTGTCTTAAAAGCTGAAGACTTACTTTGCAAGTAGCACCATTCATCCACATACAGAACAGCCAGTAAAAAAAAAAAAGGCATCTAAATCTGTCTCAAATAGGAGGCCTTGAAAGCAAATGCAAAGTCTTTGTGGTCTAACAAAACAGTGTGAGCTTTTGAACGTGTTTTGAGTCTTTCAAGGCAGCTTTGTACTTAAGGAACATTTCACATACTAAATGTTGAAGACATATGGCAACCTTCATCTACCGTTCTACACCATGACTTTATTAACATACCAAGATACTGGTAATACTCCAGCTAAAAACATATACAGGCAAGTTTATTGAACACGTCATTCTTGCCTAGTGATGTGCTATTTTGCTATGGTTAAATTTACATATAAAATTACTGCAAGGTGCACAACCAGGAAGTACATAGCTAATGAACTGCTTGGAGTTGTGGTATTCATTTGTAGATGTTGCAAATGAACCACAAACATATGCTTTTATGCACCGTGGAACCTTACAGAGGATTAGTTTTGCGCCCAGCCACAGCACCATCAGTGCTGCTGACCATACTCAGAAGGTCCTTCCTGCCTAGGGAATGAAAGGGAAGAAAAGAGAAGTTCTGTTTCCCAAAAGATAAGATACAAGCTGAACCAAACACCAACTAAATACACTTAGGTACTAGAGAGAAACATCACTGATCCTACAACCATCTAGTAGAAAAAAATTACTTATGTTGACCAGTCAACTCCAAACATTGGAATGAATTAATGTATTTCTATGCCCAAATAAAATATTGCCCAAGACAATTTTGAAATAGATTAGCTGAGCATGCAGTGTTACAAAATTGCTAACACGGACTCATTTTCTTAAAAATGTGATCTCCCCTCCCAACCACCCCACCGCACCCACACCCCATCCACCCACCCCCTGTCCTGGACACAGTAATATCAGGTCTTTGCCTTCGTAAATCTAGTTTTTAGCAAACAGAAGATGTAACTTCATTGTAGCAATATTCAGACTTTTTAAAATCACAAACCATCACTATGCATCCATCCACATACATAATCAGGCCAAGTGTACATGAGAAAATAAGGAGAAAAGAGTATTTCAGTGCTCTAGACTCAAACTTCTCCATTCCAAGGACCATGAAAGAACCAGCTTGTGCTGAAAAGCTTCCCAACCATGACAAAACAAATTCAAAAGATCAGGTGCTAAAGAAGGCTGTACAATAAGTCCTGATAATAACCACTGTCTTAATACACTTCACCAAAGGGCAGGAAGAAAAAGCTACATGCAAGTAAGTTGGTTGCTAACTGCCACCTCGGATTTGGAGACAGACCAAGACTTCACTGCAGGCACTAAACCATAAGACTACAGTAAGTCTAGCAACTATTTGTATTAAACAGAAGTCACAACAGATCAATAGTCTAACCATTGTTGAATTTTCTAAGATCTATCTTAGAAATTATTAAAGTTAATAATTTACAAACATGAATTAAAGTTAACTACAATTTAACGAATTGCAACAATGTTTTATGTTGTAATGTCCAAGCCGAAACCAGGACACATAGACATGGCTTTGCTCCATTCGTAAGTCCAGAGAAGAGGCAGTTCCGTAAAAAAGTTTGGACTGTAGCAGATGGGTAGAACTGGATCACGCTATGTTACAAAGGACCTTGAAAAAGCAGACCAAAGGCCTCCAGGCATCCTTTTTATGTTTTCAGACAGCTTCTCAGTAAGAAGTTTTAAGAATGCACCTTAATTACAGGCATGGCTTGCAAAAAAACCCACCCAAAACCACACAAACAGCTAACCAATATGAGAAAGAAGTTAGCAGAAAGAGACTAATAGGACAATTCCACATGCACTTTGCTGCCACTTCAGAGATACTACCATCACCATTTCTGCAAAGACTGTAGCGACAGAACAAGAGGAAATGGCCTCAAGTTGCGCCAGGGGAGGTTTAGACTAGATATTCGGAAAAATTTCTTTACTGAGTGGTCAAACATTGGAACAGGCTGCCCAGGGAGGTGGTAGAGTCGCCATCACTGGGAGTATTCAGAAAATGTGTAGACGTGGCACTTCAAGACCTGGTTTAGTGGGCATGGTAGTGTTGGGGTAATGGTTGGAATTGATTATCATAAAGGTCTTTTCCAAACTTAGTGTTCTGTGAGTAAGATCACCAGTTACTTACAGAAGAAGGTAGGTGTGCATTAAAAAGTCTCCTAGGACCAGACCTAGGGAACACCTAAAAAAGCAAATAAAAAACAGAACTGAAGATAGCTTATATAAAGTCACTTTCAATTAGTTTAAGAAGCAGAACAGCAAAAAGGACAGGACAGCTTTACGCAGATAACAGCTGCACAAAGTCTTGTGTCACTTTTCACATGCACTGGCAGATCTCATGTTTATCTCTTCTTAAGACTGTTAAGAGGAATCATAGCCAGTCCTTCTCCCTGGTAGAAGATGGGGGAGCAGAGGCTGTCAAAACAGAAATAGAAGAGCATGCAAGTGAGCTCGAGTTGCTCAAGGGAATAGAATGGGGTCACTAGGGTAAAAAAAGACCTTTCAATCTGGGGGGAAAAGAATGTAGAGTAATTGGAAACCATTAACATGACCCCATACCAGGGCAGGTAGGAAGTAAGAAGTAGAATCATAGAATCATTTAGGTTGGAAAAGACCTTTAAGATCATCACGTTCAACAGTAATCAGGATTCATCCATCCTGGTAGGCAGGCTGCCCTTAATATGCACCTATGAGTACTCAGTAAGATACCAGACAAACTCGTCATGGGGGTAAGAAGGAGGACAGGCAGGAAAGCATTAGTTAAGTAATAAACCCTTCTTTTTTAATACAGATTGCTAATCACATCTAGCAGCTGGGTGCACAGGTCAAACTCTTACACAAAGTTGAAGCAAGTACATTATGCAATGTTAAATTTAAATTGCATAATTTGAGTTCTACGTGTAATTAACCTCTACAAATGAATTCATTTCATTAATACTGACTTAACAGTTAGCAATTAGACATATCAGCACCTTACTAATTCACAAAACTAAGGACCTAACCAAGCATGTATTTGAGTCTCACCGTTTGCCTTGGCAACTGCTGCTGCCATGTTATAAAGGAGGAAAGCTTACATTTTCCTTTGATGTGAATGCCATCACTTCCCACCATTACTAGCCAGAAAGCTCCACATGCAGACCAACTCCTTAATGCAGCAACACGCTGTATTATCCTAAGACAGCTTTGCCAACCTAGTTTAGTTCTGACCCCAGAGCCAAATGAAAATTAAAGACAAAGTAGTACATTTGCATGCTGTTTGTGTTATGGCATTAAGCCAGAGTACAGGAGTTCATCCATTTTCAGCAAAAAGAACTGGAAGATGGAAAAATCAGCTATAAAAATAGTGTTGTAGTAATTAAGACCACCTTGGGCTTATGGGGAACTCAAATGGCATGAGCAACTTTTGAGAGGCTTGGAATTAAGTTTAAGAGCTTTAAAATTACTGTATTGTTTCAGACAGTTAACTACTTGGCAGGTAAGCTATCAAAAAAGTCAAGATATTGCATGAAAGTGTAAAGCTGCATAACTGAAACTCAAATGCATAGTATGGTATGCAGAAGTTTCTTTAACAGAATGACACCAACTCATTGTTTGTACCATCAAGCTGGGTACTCCAGCATATTCTTTTCAATTTACATGAGTCTTCCTTGAGGAAAATTAATACCGAAGGGTTTTGGAAACAGAAGCAGCAGTTTCTATTAGTAACAGAAAGCCAAACAACATTTAGACTGTTAGATCCATCAAAATAAACTTCAAAAACGAAACTAAGGTTAATATCCCAGGACCACCTACTAAGAGGCAACCTAAGAAGTAACCTACTAAAAGTTATGTTAATTATGATTGCACCATCTACTATCATTTATGCGAAGAGAAGTTAGAGAATAGTTTATTCAAGCAAGAGGAAGACATCTTGAAAAGAAAAGTTTTAATTCATGCCCCTCTTTGGGACAGGAAACCAAAGCATCTGTCTTCACTGACAAGCAGATTCACATGTATATTAATTCTGGGTTTGAAACAATCACTTTGCTTATGAAAGTAATCTATTAGCTTGTTACCGATATGCAGAAAGCAGTGAGTTGTAAGGTTATCCCATGCTGTTGAGATTTTTGTTCACAACTCCGTAGCATCTCAAGAAGCATGCAAACAAAAGTGTTTGTTTACACAGTTACATAACACTTCACTCTACCTTCAAAAGATGGGCAAGACTGCTCACAGTTGCTCAATCCACCTGCTCATAGACCAGAAACATTTACACCCAGAATCAATTATGTGGGATCACATCCTCTGAAGTAAAGACCTGCCACATAGTCACCTATTGAAACCACAGAATCAAAACCAGAAAGCTAAAATAAACTACATTTCTTCACATTTTGAGAACACCTGAAAGCAAGTTCATTGTTCTAACTTGCTACATGAGAAAGTTATTGAAGGACAAAGGGACAAAGTCAGGGACCCTGACTTTCTCCTACTACTCAAGGCCTAAGTATCAACTGCTAAAGCAGACAAGGAGGAGTGAGGGGGTAAGGGGTACAAACTGCGGAGCCATTACGCAAGGTAGAGGCACACCTTCATTAGGCATTGTTGACAAGATCCTCCTCCTATCTACTGGGCACATGAACGCCTGTATTACGACATCCACTAGATAAGACTGTTTTGGACCAGAGAAAGCGACCCATGACCTAAGAAAATACACTCATGCATCACAGACAGGAGATTCCAAAGGTGTATCATAAATTTGCTACGACATGTTCTGAGAAGGAAGGATGTTTCCTGTGGTTCAATGCAGTTGTAGGGGGAAGAAAAATTTATCTCAAAAAGCTTCCTGTGTAACAAGTCAATGCAACTTCCAGAGATGATGAAACCGAGGCCATGTGACTGTCTTGCTAGTTCTTCTGCTTAGACCATGAAAAAAAAGGCAAAAAAGCCTCAACAGATATTGGGGAAAATAAGACATCACAGAAACCATTCTACTCCCTTGTCTAATGCATCTTCTTTTTTGAGTTTCTGAAAGCAAGGAGTCTCAAAATGACTTTATACTGTCACTTCAATAGCAAGCTACGTAAACCCTGTTGTCCTACTCAAAAATTATTCCATTATCTTTTAAGCAACAACATGAGACATTTAGCATATACATGCAAAGACAGTTATTGCTGTATCTTATTGAGTCTAATAAAGGCAAGAGTACCTCACAAGAAGTTGCATCCGGGAAGAAAACTGTGAGGAGTTATGGAAAAAACTATTAACAAAGCTACCTCCTATATTGATCTGAGAGAGTGAGTTTTAATTTTTTAAATAAAAGGTGACAATCTGCTACTAGTTTAGAAATCAGTAATACCCTGATCTGGGCGTTCTGGTTAAAGTTTAAGAAAAAAAGGTGATCACTTGCAGTCAGCCTACACACTGGGATAGATCCAGCATTCTTACGTGGCATGTATTCTGTCAGAATAGGAAGGTTTCACAAGACAGAAGTTATTAGATAAGGCTAAATTATATTTATTTACTGCCTTACTGACACATTTAGTTTCAGTAAAACAATGACATCCTTTTCCCTTGGTTCCTGCTACATCTGTCACGCATTCTGCTTTCTCACTCTCACATTTCCTCCCATGGCTGTAAAATTTCTGTATTCCTTCTTCCACATTTTCCCCTGAAATGAATCTGTTCTTGTAAGACAATTTCAAAGCCCTTTGCTTTGCTGTTCCATCAATGGAATAAGAGCTGGCATTTAAGTGTCATTTTCAGGTTTTTTGATTTGACAGTTTTATGAGATTACAAAGACACAGGGTTCATACTTCTGAGTCACTGCTTTGGGAAGACTCTGCAGATGCAGGTAGACATATTGGAAAGTTGTCTTCAGCAGCAATAAGGAACACCAGAATCACAAGACCCTCGTGCCATAAAGCCTGTGCATCTGTCAGCTCATAATGTTTGCAATGTGTGTAACTGGCTTCCAGACAACCAAGACCTGCGCATAACTGCCACTAATCCAGCTTCTACTATTACCATGATAGTTACTTGATTTTGATAATGCTTTGTCTTTCTTGCTTCTCTACTTTTGGAGGGCCTACTAGCACCAGCAAACCTTGCATCGTTTGTGCTTAAATACACACTGTGCCCTGTGGCCACAGATGTTAGGCCGCACAGACACCAAGATGACGGGGAGGAGGGGGAAGGCAAGCATATGAGGAAAGTGAAAACTTCTGATGCTGAACAGTGATACACCTCCAGAAGGTAATGTCTTCCCTGAAAAGCCAAACGGCAAGGTCTTAAAAGCAGATTCGGTCAAAATTAAGGTATTTGACTACACTGAGCTTCTGAGGGTCAACAGCAGGCTGGTGCAGAAACATCCACTTCAACATGTACCTCTGCGGACCTTTCCTCCCGCTGAGGAAAATCTAAAGGCCCAGCCTGAACAAGGCCGGCTGCACACCCCACCTCTGCTGCATAGAGCTCATTTTGAAAAGAATTCACGTCCTCGCTCGCAGCCAGTTCCGACTCCCCGCCCGAGACAAA